>NC_139352.1:3372500-3460000 GCF_055883805.1 Amblyomma maculatum | reverse complement strand
TATGTATGTATGTATGTATGTATGTATGTATGTATGTATGCATGCATGCATGCATGTATGTATGTATGTATGTATGTATGTATGTATGTATGTATGTATGTATGTATGTATGTATGTATGCATGCGTGCATGTGTGTATGTATGCATGCATGCATGCATGCATGTATGTATGTATGTATGTATGTATGTATGTATGTATGTATGTATGTATGTATGTATGTATGTATGTATGTATGTATGTATGTATGTATGTATGTATGTATGTATGTATGTATGTATGTATGTATGTATGTATGTATGTATGTATGTATGTATGTATGTATGTATGTATGTATGTATGTATGTATGTATGTATGTATGTATGTATGTATGTATGTATGTATGTATGTGTGTGCGTGCATGCATGCATGCGTGTATGTGCTGCATGCATGCATGCGTGTATGTGCATGCATGTATGTATGTATGTATGTATGTATGTATGTATGTATGTATGTATGTATGTATGTATGTATGTATGTATGTATGTATGTATGTATGTATGTATGTATGTATGTATGTATGTATGTATGTATGTATGTATGTATGTATGTATGTATGTATGTATGTATGTATGTATGTATGTATGTATGTATGTATGTATGTATGTATGGTGTCATCGACGGTACCGGAACCATGGAAGAATGCAAACATTATCCTCATTCACAAGAAAGGGGACTCTAAGGACCTTAAAAATTACAGATCAATCAGCTTACTGTCTGTTACGTACAAGGTATTTACTAAGGTAATCGCTAATAAAATCAGGACAACCTTAGACTGCAATCAAGCAAAGGATCAAGCAGGGTTTCGGAAACGGTACTCTACTATCGATCATATCCATACCATCAATCAGGTGATAGAAAAATGCTCGGAATATAACCAGCCCTTATACATAGCATTCATTGATTAGGAAAAAGCATTTGACTCAGTTGAAACCTCGGCGGTGATGCAGGCATTGCGAAATCAGGGGGTAGACGAGCCGTACGTGAAAGTGCTGGAAGATATATATAGTGGCTGCACAGCAACCATAGTTCTGCATAAAGAATGTAACAAAATTCCCATAAAGAAAGGTGTTAGGCAAGGAGACACAATCTCCCCAGTACTATTCACAGCTTGTTTAGAGGAAGTATTCAGAGACTTGGAATGGGAGCAGTTAGGGATAAGGGTAGATGGAGAATACCTCAGTAATCTGCGATTTGCTGATGACATTGCCTTGCTAAGCAACTCGGGGGATGAACTGCAAATAATGATTGATGACCTAGACAGAAAAAGTAGAAAGGTAGGCTTGAAAATCAATATGCAGAAGACTAAGGTAATGTTGAACAGCCTCGGGAAGGAACAGCAGTTTACATTAGGTAGCGAAATACTGGAAGTAGTAGGCGAATATGTCTACTTAGGACAGGTAGTAACCGCAGATCCGGACCATGAAAAGGAAATAACAAGAAGAATAAGATTGGGATGGAGCGCATTTGGCAAGCATTCGCAGATTATGACTAGCAGCTTACCGGTATCGCTCAAGTGGAAAGTATACAACAGTTGCATCTTGCCTGTACTCACCTATGGGGCTGAAACGTGGAGGCTAACCAAGAGAGTTCTACTTAAGTTGAGGACAACCCAGAGGGCTATGGAACGAAACATGGTAGGGGTAACATTAAGAGATAGGAAGCGTGCAGAGTGGGTCAGAGAAATAACTCAAGTTATCGACATTCTAGTGGAAATTAAGAAGAAGAAATGGACATGGGCAGGACATGTAGTGCGAAGAGAGGATAACCGATGGTCGCTGAGGGTAACAAACTGGATTCCAAGGGAAGGAAAGCGTAGCAGGGGGCGGCAGAAAGTTAGGTGGGCGGATGAGATTAAGAAGTTCGAAGGGGTCAAGTGGATGCTGCTAGCACAGAACCGGGTTATGTGGGGAAATATGGGAGAGGCCTTCGCCCTGCAGTGGGTATAATCAGGCTGATGATGATGATGATGTATGTATGTATGTATGTATGTATGTATGTATGTATGTATGTATGTATGTATGTATGTATGTATGTATGTATGTATGTATGTATGTATGTATGTATGTATGTATGTATGTATGTATGTATGTATGTATGTATGTATGTATGTATGTATGTATGTATGTATGTATGTATGTATGTATGTATGTATGTATGTATGTATGTATGTATGTATGTATGTATGTATGTATGTATGTATGTATGTATGTATGTATGTATGTATGGTTACAAAGGACTTCTCACGAGCCAAAGTGAATTTCTGAAAAGAGAAAGAAGGGCATGAGCGAGCGGCGTATAGCTCGTGGCTCTTTCTCTTCGCCTGAGAAACTGTTTGGTCCGTGTCTCTCGCTGCGTTGCACCCACAACGGCACCAACGGTGCGTGACGCGGCTTAACCGCTTAACGAAGCATAAGAACCGCGCTCTTAAAGGGTTCCATGATTGCCTGCGCATATCTGCTGTTTCTCATCATAGTACTGATCACGCCCGCGACTTTTCATCATCAGAAATGCTAATATCATACCATAACCGCCAGAAGCTGGAGCTGTCGTAAAGACATCAACGAAATGATATCAGCTCACGGCGTCGCTTTTGTTACAGTGAGGAGGGAAAGAAGCTCTAAACGTTTCTAACACTTTCTGATTCATTTTCGTCTACTCTCCCAAGCTTTTATACCGCGATGCTTTGCTATCGAGCGAACAACATTAAGGCAATATAACGAAGGCAAAAAATATACATGAAAGCTCTAGTAGTTTTCAGTCGTCGCAAGTGACCCAGGCTTTGAGGGATGCCGTAGTAATGGGAACCGAAAAATTCAACCACCTGGGGTTCCTTACGTGTACTGACCATTCAGTACATTGGCTGCTTGCTTGTTGCCTCCATCGAAAAGCGGCCGCCGTGGCCGTGATTTGATCCCGCATTCTTGAGCACAGTAGTCGAGCGTGGTCATGTAGATTCGCCACTGGTGGGACCATTTCGCTCAACTAAATCACCATATCAATCAAATATGCAGTCCAGATTCATTTAGCTATTAGATGGCATAATTTCTGTGCGAAATTTTCTGATATTAGTTCTTACACGCAGTTTGGAGTAAATTTAATTCTGTAGAGTCTAATGTATTGTCTGCCACAAATTTTGCAATAGTTTGTCTTATTTTCTGCACACGAGCATATTTTGTTAAAAGCTACATTTTGCCACCATCTTTGTCATAATCTTTTAGGTTTACGAGATGAGCCACTGGATGAGCAAAGCTGACGAAAATTGCATTAAATCTGTTATACACCCAACGAAAATGGCCTCTAACTATGCGTTTAGGTGATTCCTCCTTTTTGTTCCAGCTGAGGAAAACGTAGCCCAATAGTGAGGCTGTGTAGTTTCCAGTCCTTTTCATTTTTCTGGCGCTGAAGACGAGAGGAAGTTGCTCGTGCACGTCGGAATGGTATCGTACACGGTGCTTCCTGTATTCAGTTTATCGAATAATGCAAATACGTTTGAATTTGCTCAGGTAAAACGGCAGTTCAACTGCCATAACAGATGATGACGAGTAGTTTCACAGCGAGTCCCAGCGAAAAACAAATGGCTGCTTTACTCGCCACCGAAAGAAATTATGGAGTACGACCGAGACGCAGTAAAACCATGGCATAGTATATTGTACTTTCTGTATTGTTATTGCGACGCGTATGCAGCCTATCTATTGTTAATATCGACACCTTTGTGAAGATTTCCTTTATTTCTAAACATTTTTTCAATTCGATCACGAAGCATTCACGAGTCAGGTTTGAGAGCATTTCTGACGCCGCACCGTTTCCTAAATATTACAGTAGTGCGCTCAAATCTGCTTAAAAGCAGAAATGGTGAGAGGCACTTTACAGGACTGTTTTCAGTAAATGCATGGTCATTGTGATCCTTACTGTCATCATCATCATCATCATCATCATCATCATCATCATCATCATCATCATCATCATCACAATAGCTATCATCATTATCACCTAAACGCATAGTCATTATCACGCTACCATTATCATTATCATTATTACTAACTCCATTGTCACTGACATCGCAACTGCCATCCTCACAATAGATGAGGAGAATTACTATCGCTAAATGTCAATGCAAGAAGCATTGTTAATAAATCTTCAGATCTATTTGCTCTCATTTCAGTTTATTCTCCTCACGTGGACTGCATTACCGAAACCTGGTTGCGTGAGGGGGTTCTAGACGCAGAATTCACTCCTCCCGGTTATGTCACATTTAGAGCCGATAAGCAAAATTGCAAAGGCGGCGGCGTTGCCTTAGTTATCCGAGCTGACCTAAGGGTAACCACTTTACACAGTCCTGATAATACTGAGTCACTAAGGTGCAGACTCTTTTTGGCTAAATTCTCTGTAGTAATTTGTGCATTTTATCGACCTCCTGCTTCCAGTATTGATAACCTATACAGCCTCGATCAATTCATGTTCGGTTCATCTAATTTCATCTGCATGGGCGATTTTAATGCACCGAACATTCACTGGCCATCTATGCAGTTTTATGGCAAAGAAACAAGCGTTTATAGGGAGCTGCTATACTTTTCGTTAACCTTCGGGCTTACCCAGGTTATCAATGATGCTACTAGGAATGATGCTATTTAAGACTTGGTGTTCTTGTCTTCTGATTTGTTCAGGAAGGTTACAAATATGATAATATCGACGGCACCTCTGATCATACAGCCATTCTTGTCTCAATTACGTGTGAAGTTAATAAACCGCAGTATCATATTACATCTTTTCGCTGTTTTAACAATGCAGATGTTTTAATTACCGACAATATGGCTGATTGCTTTGATAAATTTTTGACGATGACTGCTGCAAACGACGTTGATGCCCTTTTTAATTCCTTCGTGAAAATCGTTAAAACATGTATGCTTAAAACAAAAAAGAAAATCTAAAGTTGCCTTGGATAAATCGTGATATTTTACACTTGTCCCGTCGTGTGAGAAGACTTAGACGAAAAAAAATCGTTAAACAATCTAGAAAGTATGATTCGTTTGAGTAAAGCAAAGCTAAAACTTAGTGCCGCAACAAAGTCTGCGAAAGACTTCTTTTTTTCGTGTTGAACTAAAAAATCTTTTATCCTAAAATCCCAAAATGTTTTAGTCTGCTGTTTTGCCCAAGTCTACTCTATCCAATATATACCAGAACAATAATGAAGTACTTCAGTGCCCTAACGAAATTTCTAACGCCTTCAACGCTTTTTTTCAGTGTTTACAAATGATAATCAGATTTTTCCATCATTTGTTAGCACTTCATCTCCAATCGCTAAGGTCGATGTTTCTATAGAAGGTTTCCTGAATCTTATACTAGGCTTGAATATTAAGAAGTCTGCTGGTCCTAATGACATCCCAAATGTGTTTCTAGTCCGTTATTCTCAATGGACAGCTCGCTACTTACATATTATATTCAGCAAATCTGTCAATTCTAGCACTGTTCCTGCCTCTTGCAAGCTGGCGAAAGTGCTTCCTTTATTCAAATCTGGTGACAAACATCTTTGCAATTACAGGCCCATTTCGCTAACGTCATCATCGTGCAAAATGTTAGAACATATTATTTACAAACATATTACAAAGTCTCTGGAAACAAATAACATCTTATCTAACGTTCAGCATGGATTTCGACGGGGTTTTAGCACGTTAACACAGTTATCTGAATTTGTGCATGACATTTTTTCTAGCCTTGATTCTGGAAACCAAATTGATGCTCTATTTATTGACTTCTCTAAAGCTTTTAACGCCGTAATCAACTCAAAGCTCCTGCACAAACTAAACCTTGTATTAAAAATTCCAACCTTGGTTAGCTGGATATCTAACTTCCTTTCTGGCCGCTCTCAGTATGTAGCATACAATTCTGGTGAATCCAGTGTCGTCGAAGTCTCTTCTGGTTTGCCACAAGGATCCGTCTTAGGTCCCTTACTTTTCTTGCTTTATATTAACGACCTTCCGAATAACGTCAAATCTAAAATCCGCATGTATGCCGACGATTGTGTCCTATACAGCACCATCCATTCCTTTAGGGATCATTATCGTCTTAACGAATCACTTGTCGCATTTTCTGAATGGTGCGAAAAATGACAAATGCGTATCAATTTTCGTCAGTCTGTATTAATGTCATTTTATAACAGTTCATCGCCCTCCGTTTTTGCCTGCTCAATTAACAGCATATCCCCGGAAAGGGTTTCTGAATATAAGTATCTGGGTATTACTTTCACTACTAACTTATCTTGGTTAAAACATATTGATTTAATTTGCGGTAAAGCCCTTAAGAAATTAGGTTTTCACAGACGTAACTTAGCTCAAGCTCCATGTGACGTAAAGTTATTGATGTACAAATCGTTAATCCTTCCCATACTTGATTATGCTTGCGTTATATGGAATCCTCATACGCTAAGTGATATCTACCAGATCGAAAATGTTGAAAAAAAATGTTGTTCGTTTCATTTTTCACCAGTACCACCGGAATTTTCCGCCCACTTTCACCCTTCCTTCATTGCGCCTAACAACATTATCAAGTCGGCGGCAAGTTTAATCCTTGAAATGTCTTGATTGCATCGTACATATGGTCATTATCGGCTGTCGTCTACCAGTTATATTAATCCAGCGCATCGCACATTCATAAGGAATTATCATGAACTAAACCTTAGCACCTATTTTGCCAGAAGCGATACATTTAAACACAGTTTTTTCCCACGTACGATCGAGGCATGGAACAGAATATCCTGGATCACCTCGTTCCCTCCCATTGCTTGAATTTGTTAGGGCAATCAGCCACTGTTAATCACTGTCTTTATAACCTGAATTCAATGACTGTTTGTTTCTGCGTTTGTTCGATTGTTTGCTCGATTGTTTGTTGATATTGTACTGTATTATTACCTTACATAGTTTCTTTTCCTTTTGTCATTTCTTAAAATATGCACTCCCCTACCCCACTCCTGCTATAGCTCTGGATGGAGCTGCAGTATGTACAAATAAATAAATAAAATAAATAAATAATTAACATTGTTAACAAACAGATAAAACTAGATTTCCGGACATACATGCAATTTAACACTGCACGACCTACTCGGACAAAACACAGCAAGGCGAATTTGGTGCCGCAATGTCAAACAAACGCCCACAGGGCTTCCTTTTTCCAAGGACCATTGTTGAATGGAACGGGGTGCCCAACGAGGTGGTGAACCTTTCAACGCCCGAATTCTTTTTAACAGCCATTGTTCCTTTCTTGTAATTGCTGCGCATCCTTTCATACTTTCTTGAAAGCGCCAGTTTGCTAATAAGTGTTGAATTGAAGTGTACAACATATTTAACATGCTGACAATTCAGGATTGAAATCCGTTATCTCGATGTGCACCCACCATTGCTGTAGTTTGTTTTGCATATTGCAGAAAGTAATAATGGGCTAAAATGAAGCTTATGCGTGGTTTACATGCGTCGTATGCAATGAAATTCACTACCCGTTTTCCTGCAATTCTTAGGCCTTTTTACGTGTGTTTACGATGAAAGTGATGCTTTTCGTTTCTTTTTGACCTGCCATTTTTGGGTTATCAGACATCGAGTTTACACGACAAATCTGATGCATTCCCATTTCGTTTCAATACCATCCCCCCACCCTTTCCCCTTCTTGGTATGTCGCCTGTGGCACTGTAATGTGACAGAGAAATATTTTCAACCGAATATGATGCACTCACTCTATTATGCGTACATTCACAGATTCACAGCCACCTTTCTTATTGTATTTCTTCCTGAGACAATGCACATTCCATGTATTTGTATGTTTTGTAACTTTTATGAAACCAAGCCCTATGACTAGTGAACTGTAGCCCATTTTACTATCATTTAACGCCAAGTTTACACTAGTGTTAATGTTGTGCATCTTAACCGATTGCTATATATGTTAAAATGCTAAGGAAATGTTTATCGAGTTATTTATCTTGACACTGAATTTTATATTTATTTTCCGAGGATTAAAGTAAGCGCTACTATCGAAAAATGGTCTACAGAGGGTCTTAACCTTCTCGCGAAGTTGTGAAGTAATTATGGCGATTAAAGTGAAGTTTCATATCTATGTTCGGAGGTCTTTCGCATAACGTGGTAGTTTGAAACTGTATTCTAATGCAATGTTTGCGATAACAGAGGCAACGATTAGGAAATTATTGTTTAAGTGCGTTGCAAACTGCATGTACGTGAACGAGGATCCTCAAATGAAACCAAAGACGAGTCATTAACTCCATCGCGTTGTACTCCTAAAGGCGGAACTCAAGCTTCCGCCATGTTTCCTGATCCCGACCGGAAGACTCAAGCAACAGTCAATTGCTCTCCTCGCAGGCATTCCTGTAAATGCGTTATGAAGTATTCGTAGGACAGAGCTTCAACGAATGTTCCTCTTTGATTATTCATCAGGCTTCTCTAAATGACGGTAGGCTTCAAAGCAGCGTCTTATCGTTCAAGATTGATGAGTCTTGTCGAGCTACGTGGGGCCAGCGTGAACATTTTCCTTGGCTTAGAACCCAAAACCACCAAGCTTTGACAGGAGTTATGGAATATAAAAAAGCACGTAGCGTGTTTTGCCATGTCCGAGGGATATTACTGGGTCCACTGAAAAAGAATTCAGGTCACTAGCCTATCGTGAAGGTGCCTTTAATTGCAAAATGAAATTGAAGTCTGAAAAAAAAAAAAGAAAGCTTGGGGTTTAACTCCGCCTGAGCTGATTAATTAAGACGTGCGAAAGCGTGGTTGGCATGATTTCGAATGGTTTTGTTTGCCGGTTTAGCATTGAGCGACTAGTGCAGAGTCCGGTGAAGAGTTGAATAATTGCCCTTGTATGGTTTGGGCTTCGGACTAAGGGAAGATGCAGTATCTACTTGTGTGTTGGTGAACGCCTACACCTACAATTAATGGCTTTTGCAATTCAAAGTGCATATGCCTTCTGTTCGGATCCCTATCGCGAAATAGTCTTCAACTTCAATAGCAAATGCTTTCCGAATGGGAAGCGTATTGGTAAGACATCATCATAAACTATGCACAACGAACGAATACTTCCCAAATTTTATACATAACCAGGTTGTATATTTGTTGCCACTTCCTGGTCACACTTTTCGTACACGCTAATCATGAGGCAAGTAATGCTTAAATTTTCCCTTAAAACAGAGTGTTTCTCTTTCAGGTTTGATGCGGGCATCAAAATTATGCAAAATATATGTCTACGCAAAGAAAGAAATAAGTGTTATATGACCTTCAAGAAAAAAAAAAAAAAGGAAAATGCATATGCAGTGTTTTTTCGAACGTTCCATCGCTACGCAGCATGGTGATCTGTTTCCGCAGCCCTGTGGACGCACAGGGCTGCGGAAATAGAAAACTTGCTTATGCTGACCGTTTTGCGGATGCGTTATCACCGTATACGCACAGGGGTGGTCAAAATTTTCTTAGTCACACTGCCGGCACTTAAGACATGATAGGGCCCATTTATGACCCCCCCCCCCCCCCCCCCCACTCCCTCCCCTATACTGTGCAAGGGATAACAGAAGGATCACGATCACCTCTAACGATCTTGGTGGCTTCATAGCTGCCTTGAGTGCCTGATTATTAGTCTTAAAAGAAGAACTTGCGGCCTGGGGAAATTTATCCGACACTATACATATGCACAACACTCAAATAAAAGCGGGAGTGCTTTTCTCAGCACATACACCGAGACCTCGGGAGGACGGATAAAAAGAAAAAGATAACTATGCTTCAGCGGAGTGGGAATAAATTAGGAAAAGTAAAGAAAGGGACTAGGAAAGAGAAGCAGAAAATCGGAGAATTTCTAACGTGCTCACGCTTCAACTTGACACGCAAAAAAAAAAAAAAGAGAGGAGAAGATGGCCCCCAGATGCCGATTTTACAGTACACCGGCTTCCGTGCTTCGACAGCCGCATCTTGCTTTCGGAGACGACGGCTATCTTGCAGAGATGAGTTGTGGGAGACGAGTGTCCCCGGAAATACTTGAAGGTCTTTTGAAGCGAACGGACTGGTGGATGAGGAAGTAAATATGCTCGCTTTCTCCGACTCTGAAGACGTCGCTGAGGAAACGAAAAGGAGTTGTAGGCATGACGTTCAAGTCAGGGAAAAGTAAAAATAGCTAAGCAAAAGAAACGTTCCCTTCAAGGGGGGTTGGGAACTCGTTACAAAGATTCGATTTTGTTGCACGACATGCCGCATGTATTGCGTTTTTTTCGAATCTAGGCCGAAGTTCGAATATTCTAAAGTGAGCGTCAGAGAATATTCTACGCACAACAGACCATGTAGATTCTCTGAGCAAATACTCTGGATTCTGATCTTCCCAGTACTAGAGAGCGTCGTTTTTTTGCATTGCGTGTTTACAGCTAGGCCTTAGAAAAAGTTTTACACTACAATGCAGAACACTTCGTGAAGAACTTTCGCGCAGATTGACAGCCTGATTCAATCTTGAGGAAACAGACGTGTGTAGCATACCAAACAAGAAACACCCACCATACATATTGTTTTTTATTCTATGTTTCCTACCAACTCGCCTTACAATGTAGTTCTGTACTTTCTCAAAAGCTAAGAGCCAAGCGCAAAATAAGCGCATATTTTTGTTTCTAAATGAAGTTTAACAAATTCTAAATCCTAATGTAGGTACGTTCCGGAAGTTCTTTATGGTGAGGCGGGAAAGGAAAGGAATGAAATAGTAAATGAAAACAAGGCCGTCATTAGACCCGAAGATGTGACAAGCACAGAAAATGTAATGAGTGGCAAATGGCTACAAAGCCACTAAAATCTGCTTTCATGACGATAACAAAAACAAGGCTATCCTTCAGTATAAATACTGCAGATTTTCAAATTAATAAAAAATTGGCTGAAGGCTTCGCTTGGTTAAGCCTGGAAGATTGCGAAAGCAATACCCTTGGCTGCGGCTGCGCCCCGACTATTGCGAGGAGCCGAGCCACAGCCTCAATTATCCTCCTAGCCTGACGTCACAAACAGCGAGCGCCCTCTCTCGGCTTCGACACAGCGCCGTGTATGGACTCGCCGCCACCATCCGATGGCGCGAGCTGGGGCCCCGTATCTCGGTCTGGCGTGACGTCACACGGTCACGTGAAAGGTCATGTATGGAGGCGCCACGACACGCCAAAGGCTCGAAGTGCTAGCAGTATTGCTTTCGCAATAAAATAATAACAGAACATATATACCTAGGTTTAATATTTGCTCCAGATTCGAAGTTGACCGCTGGCTAAGTGAAGTCTGCAGTCAGGTAAAGGAAATTCAATGGGGCCTTAGGCGAGGACTGCAGTGCAACATCTGGGCTTAAAAAGCCTGGTATATAAAAGCAGTAAGACAATGTATTGAATATGCAAATATATGAGGCCCGCACACCGCAACTAATCGTCATAAATTGGACAGAGTTCAGGTACTGCCTTCTCGGTTGATATTAAATAATAACAGAGTGTGTATCCTTCAACTGAACCACGCAGGCGTGCAAATCTTGCCACTTTAGAACGGCGGGGCAAGATTGACTGATTGATATTCCTATTTCTAATTATTAATCGGTAGAATGAAGTAATTTATCTGACTACTATGCAATGTACCCAGATCCCCGCTCCAGACATAGGCACAGTTTGCACATGCAGCCACCAGTTACTTGCAGACTTCATATACAGCTCTTTCCAAAGAGTAATTACTGAATGAAATTCAAAACCAGGTTGAAACATCATTTCTTCCCCTGTAAGTGCTTTTATAGATTTTTGGGAACTCTCCTCTTTTCTGAAAATCTAGTGTCATAGGATATGTTTGATTTTGTGAAGTGCATGAAGTGAGTGTCCTTCCGCAGCGCATGCTACTTTTCACTGATATTTATTAGCATCATTGTACTGTCTGTAATGGCTTCTCTCTCTCTCTCTGTTTATATATATATATATATATATATATATATATATATATATATATATATATATATATATATATATATATATCAAGCAAACAATAAAGAAACAAACAAACAAAAATTCTTTCTGACAGGAGCATGTATCAACTCATCGATAGCCCTTCGTTATTCCTCCTCGCTATCCAAATCCAGCCTAAGGATTAAGCTTTGCGGGAATACTGTTGTAAGGCTAATCAGAACAGCGAATTAGCGATCACTCGCTAGAGCTGGGATAAAGATCTCGCAGTGCATATAGCCGCCGTCATACTAACTTCAAACAAAAGAAATAAGTCGACCATCATTCGTGTATAAGCAGGAAGAAGCTGCCGTCAAGTAAATATCAATGTCATTCAAAGCAATGATAATGGCCACATACATTGAAGCCGACGCGTAGTACGCAGCATGTAATGCAGCAATGGGATGTACAAGGCAATCCAGATATGTATGAGTAATATGTACAGTGTAGGGCAGGGATATATGACGTGAGCCAATCATGGATGTAGCGCTAAGGAAACAATGCCTAAAATTGGGTTTGCCTCTGGAGACACAGGCATGTCTCGTAAACACGGTGGCCGGCACTGCTTTCTCCTGAGCGTTTTTGTGCTCTTTGGCTCTGCTCCCGTGTGATTGGAACTAGACTCATCCAGGTTAAATAAACAATATCGCGGAATGAACAAACAATCAGCCGCCCTGTGATTAGGAGAGCTACAGTCACAAGGGGTTCCCGATGTAGTCCAGAGTGTTTCCTGGCAGCTACGAACCGTAGTAAGGGGAGAAGGGATAGACAGTTTGATGAGCGTGATTAAACAGGAAAGTAAAATTAAGAGGACACTTAAGCTACACCTGAAGAGCATACGTGAAGCAGCCTATAAAACCGCTTTCTCACTTCGCATTATTTTTTCGCATTTAGAGACTGGATCAGGGGTGTGGCAATGTAAAAAATTTGCAGTGGTTCAGCTCAACTATACCAAGATACATAGCGAGAAGTACGTTTTCCTGGCCGAGCTTGTTAGTGGTCATTCATGTTTAGCAATGACAGACCGCTTTATTTATGCGATAGGGAGCACTTTCGACCACTGAAGTGCGATGAGATGAAAGGACCTTTTGCGCGGTGGTCTTAAAACCTCCACTAAGGCACCTCTTTCCCGCTATGTTCACTTACGACTCTGGAATGTGTCCTCGGAGAATTGTGACAGATACTGCGCATTTTCTTTCTGTAATAATAATAATAATAATTGATTCACACGAAGGGAAAAGCGCAGTGTCTGTCACACTTGTTTTCTGTGGGCACCTGAACCGCGCCGTAAGATAAGGGAGGAAGGTGGGAGTGAAAGTGGAAAGAATGAAAGAGGAGCCGTAGTGAAGGGCTTCAAATCTGAAATGCCGCTGATTCCTGCGCTCTGAGTCTGCTTCTATATGCTGTGTGGTGCGGCGTTCAAGGAAGTTGGTTTCGGCTTTGGGGAAAGGAAGGCGCAGTATCGTTATCTTGCTTGGTGGCCACCTACGCTTGCAATGAACACCATAGAAATTATGGTAGATATGTGGATTCTAATGTCGAACTAGCCTGCAACGGGATTAGCAGGTAAATACCAAATTGGAAGCTTAATGTTGTGATGCCACCCTGTACACTGTGCAGAGGATGGTTGTCCCCCTATTTCATCCAAATTTACGCGCGCGCGCGCGCGCGCGCGCGTGTGTGTGTGTGTGTGTGTGTGTGTGTGTGTGTGTGTGTGTGTGTGTGTGTGTGTGTGTGTGTGTGTGTGTGTGTGTGTGTGTGTGTGTGTGTGTGTTTTCTTAAAGTTTGAGAATCATCCTTGAAACGTTCCTCTAAAACCAAACAAGCCCTGAATGCTAGCGAGTAATACTCAGCCTTTTAATCAGACTGCACAGCTACAAACACTTGGACTGAGAAAAGTACAGCATAGTTTGATCTAGGCTTCTCGACGGCAAAAACCATAGTCGTTTCATGTTGTTTCTCGTGTGCAGCTTCGAGCGATTTAAGTCTATTCCTGCATTGTTTTGTGTGCGTGTGTGCGCGTGTATTTTCTTAAAGTTTCCGAATCATCCTTGAAACGTCCCTTTAAAACCAAACAAGCCCTGTATGCTATCGAGCAATAGTCAGCCTTTTAATCAGACTGTACAGCTACAAACACGTATACTGAGGAAAGCATTGCAGAATTTGCTATGGGCTTCTCGACGGCCAAAACTTTAGTCGTTTCATGTGCTTTCTCGTGTGCAGCTTTGAGCGAAGAAAGTCTATTGCCACACTGTTTTTTTTTTTGTGTGTGTGTGTGTCTGCAAAAAGTCTGCACGAGGCAGCGGAGGTGGTTCTGCAACGGAGCCAGTAGCAGGCCTGTGCATTTTCCTTTATTTCTTCCTACAGCCACAACAACAACAACGCTGACATCGCACAGCACACGTACGCCTCTTCGTTTCGCCTTAATCGAAACGCAGCCGCCGAGGTCGGGTTCGAACCCGGGTACTCGGGCACAGTAGTCGGGCGTCTTACCATAGCACCACCCCGGCGGGGCTATAGAAAGGTTGCAGAAAGAATAACACGCAAATTCGTAGTGGAACCTAACGTTCTGATCATGGTGAAAGAATATGGTACTATATTCTGTATTTTTCACCGTCGTTCTGGTGGACAGATTAAAAGAAGAACTTACGCTTCGGCCTTGACTGCAGAATTTTAAACGCCACGAATATCAGAACTGCAGGCTTCGACAAGACAGCGTCAAATGCGTGTTACCGTGTTTCACAGAAAGAAGAATCTTTCGAATATTAAATGGAATGCAGAACAGACGGAAATCAGAAGAGAGAAGCAGCAGAAAGAGGATGAACGCACGATCGATTGGGCGATAGTAAGACATTTCATTCCATGTTCACAACGCAAACGTCAATTTATCCAGTTTTGTTAGCGTGCTATGAGAATTTTCGAATTCGTTGCGTTGCTCATGCCCCGCCGGTGTGGTGCACTGGTAAGACGCCCGACTACTGTCCGGAGTTCCCGAGTTCAAACCCGACCACGGCGGCTGCGTTTCGATGGCGAAACGAAGTGGCGTCCGTATGCTGTGCGATGTCAGCGCAAGTAAAGATCCCCAGGTGGTCGAAATTACTCCGTAGCCCTAGCACTACGACTCCTCTTTCTCTCCTTCTACTTTCATTCCCACCTTCATCCATTCCATTACGGCGCGGTTCAGGTGTATACATAGCAAGTGTGACATATACTGCGCCTTTCCCTTCTTGTGAATCATTATTATTATTATTGAGTTGCTCACTGGAGATGGAGATCGAGAATAAGCGGTGGAAGAAACTAGGGTGTAATATCTAATAGGATGTATACTATAGGATTACAATTTCTCCAGGAATAAGCGGAGCAAGAATCGAAGTTGCAGCATCTGAAAGGATGTACACTATAGGAATTAATTTGCATTAGAAAAAAGTTATACATCACTGCAAATCTGCATTGGAGTAATGCGAAAGTGCCCTGCCGGGGTGGTGCAATGGTAAGACGCCCGACAACTGTGCCTGAGTACCCGGGTAGGAACCCGACCGTGGCGGCTGCGTTTCAATGGAGACGAAACGAAGCGGCGTCCGTGTGCTGTGCGATGTCAGCGCACATTAAAGATCCCCAAGTCGAAATTTATCCGTAGCCCACCACGACGGCTTCTCCTTCTCTCTTTTTACTTTAACTCCCACCTTCCTCCTTTCCCTTACGGCGCGGTTCAGGTGTCCACAGAAGTAAGTGTGACAGATACTGCGCCTTTTCTTTCCTGTGAACCAATTATTATTATTATATTAATGCGAAAGCACGGATGCTGCTTTTGGTCCCTTCTGCTTGCTTCTAGTTGCTTAATTCACTTCTTGTTTGCCCATTTTAGTCTTTGGTACTTTCAAATTGACCGCCAATCCCTTCCTATGCCTTTTTTCTGCTCTAATTCCGGTTGCGTGACGTCACATCATCTGCCTCACTATAATTCACTTCTTGTTTGCCCATTTTAGTCTTTGGTACTTTCAAATTGAGCGCCGATCCCTTCCTACACCCATTTTTTCGGCTCTACTTCCGGTTGCGTGACGTCACATTATTGACGTCATATCCATTACAGCACCCCTTTTTCGCTTTATACTTTCACTCCCAACTTACGCGCGGTTCAGGTGTCCAGAGAATAAGTGTTGCAGATACTGCGCCTTTCCTGTCCGGTGAATCAGTTATTATAATTACTTAATTAACTTATTGTCCTAATTATTTTTTCGGCAACGAGAGTGCGTCACCCTCCAGCGACTGACACCACACATTAACCTCTACCACTTCTCAATTACTCACAACTGCTGCGGATACGATTTTGCGGACACTGCCTGCGGACACGGTCTGCGGACACTATCTGCGGACAGAAATCTGTGAACATAGCGAACTAATGCTTTCGAATTAAAAAGTGGAGCAAGAAACTAGATTGAAGTATTTAAAACCATGTATGCTGCTGTCGATCTTGGATATATAGAAGCAGAAGGGAATAGCGAAATATTTTTGTACATTGATAACTCAATAGAGGACCCCGCCAGGGTGGCGCAGTGGATTCCACTTCCGGCTTCCATGGGAGGCGGTCGTGTGATAAGCTCTGAGCGTGCTTCGTTATCGGTCATGTCTGGCCGAGGATGCGGCGAACGACGCCCACCACTGGGCTATCGCATGGTTCTACCTACGTTTCCTTCGGGAGAAGCAATGAAGACAACGGCTTTCCTTCACTGTGATATTGCCGGCCGGCATTATCGTATACAGGATTTCCGTGAGCCGTCGGAAAAGGCCGGTGTACTACCCTACGTGGCTGGCATTGGGCCCTTCCGAATGCCCCACATCTGGATGCTGAAGATGAAGACTGAGGAAGCGAAGGAACGCCTGCTGACAGAAGGCGCGCTAGAAGTTAAGAGACGCTACTGTGCGGTCATTGACCCGAACAAGCGTGAGTTGGTTTTCAGGGTGCACTGGGTGCCTTTCTACGTTTCGAGTGTACCGGTGCAGATGGCGTTTGAAGACTTTGGAGATGTGAAAGAAGTCTCTCGTGAGCATTGAAACAGCCCGGATTTTGAAGAGGCCGAATCGACAACCCGGCTAGTAAAAATAGTGCTCAAAGATTGGCTTTCGATCAATTATTTGCCCCAAATGTAGAAGTTTTACGAAGGGCTTGTGTTAGTGGTGGTGCCTGGACGGCCACCAATATGCTTAAGGTGTAAGAAGACAGGCCACATTCGACGTGATTGCCGCACTCCGAGATGTAGCTCGTGTCATATCTTCGGGCACGACCGGGAGAGATATGTGCGCACGTATGCCCGTGTGGCCACGGGTATTGCGCCCCCGCAAGACTACGGGAGCGAGTTGATCATGGACCAGGAGGAACTGGAGAGCGCTGGAGCTCTACCCCCTACAGGATCCGGAGAGGGACCTGCTGTCCAACGGCCGGAGCATACTACCGGCGGAGGGAAGACGCAAGCTGGCAAACCCGCTGCAGAAACGACTGGAAAGGGGGCGGAGGCTGCTGCGTCGTCGGATCAGCAAACAGCGGAAAGCACTTCGGAAGGCAGCGTCGCTGAGTCCCCGATGGATATGACAACCGCCTCCATGAAAAAACCTCGATACTATGAAACGGTACCAGCTACAGAACGGGAACTGCGTCGACTAGAAAAGCAGCGGAGGGCGCTAAGAAAGGCAAGTTAGCTTTGTCGCAAACCTCGTTGCGGTCCTCGTCGCGAGTGAAGCAGTGAGCCTTTAGTCATCGTTTGTTATCTGGGGTTAGAGTATGGCTCATTGGAAAAAACCGCTAAAAGTGGGCACTCTAACCGTCCAAGGGCTCGCCTCGAGACGGAAGCAAGTGCAGTTGAACCGTTTGTTGAGCGAACTAGATTTAGACATCGTAGCCATACAAGAAACATAGGTTGAGGATCAGCAGCAAACAGATAATATGGTGTTTGGTTTTCGGTCCCGCTTCAATGTTTGCGTAAGCCATGCAGTCGGTTTGTCGGCAGGTTGCTGTCTTTTCTTGAGGAAAAGTTTGGGCATAGCAGTGGAGCAAGTAATAACTTGTGCAAGGGAGGCGACATCAAGTACGAAACCCGTGCGGTGAGGGTGGTGGTCCTGTATGCACCAACGACACAAAAAGACCGGCGCGATTTTTTTTTAGCTGTTGGTGCCTTTCCTTGAATGCGGTCGTGCGCTTATATTTTTGGGAGATTTCAACTGTGTTGTAGACTTTAAGGATCGTTCGAATAGAAATGTTGGAAAAGACCAAAGTGCCGAATTGCTAAAGTGTGTCCTCAATGAGTGCAGCTTAGAGGACGTAACAGTCCTGGTGAATTTGGAGAAACGTGTGCATTTCACACATTTTCAAGGTAGTAGTCACGCGCGACTTGACAGAATATATGTGCCACCGGAGTTTTCGCCTTCCTGTGAACAGTATGAAGTGAAGCAAGTGTCATTTAGTGACCATTGCTTAGTTATGGTCACGCTGGGCGGAACGAAGCAGTGTAAAGCAAAAATTAACTGGGACTTATAGAAAATCCCCGCAGGGGCACCTTGTGTAATGAGGTGTTGGTGCTTGGCGCCACCACGGACCCTGAGCCCCCATACCAAAGCTGTAAGCCGTACCGTGGCGATAGGTTGAAAGGTGGAGGGAAGCAACCGTGAACGGTGGCGGTCAAGGTCGTGGTCAACCCTCGGCCGACGGGCTCCCCGCCTGTGTACCTGGTGAGGGGCTCCGGGACCTTTCTCTGCATATAAGGGTGAAACAGAGGCTACATAATATTAGGAACTCTTAGACCACCCATAATGCATGAAAAAACAATCATCAAAAAAACTTGATAGACCTCCGAAAAGGAGTCGCACCGCAGTCACACAAATCATGGCACCAACTGAGAACTTCCCAAAGTTTCTTCTTCTGCGCTCTATAACAGAGTCTAAACCTGTGAATGAACTATCAGTTTTTCTGATAGCCAGCTCGCTGAAGGCCATAATCATGGGACAAAATATAGAGCCAAAAAACTAGGATCTGGTGACCTACTAATAGAGGTATCAGACAAAAGCCAGTGAAACAAGCTCCTCTGATCCAGTATCGCCTCACCGCAGTCTTAACAGCTGCCAAGGAGTGATTTCTGAGCGAGACCTCCTAAACGAAACAGACTCGGATCTCCTTGAAGGCCTCCAGAACCAAGGTGTTACTGCGGTTCGAAGGATAACAATCAGGCGAAAGAACGAGGAAATAAGAATGAAACATATTGTTCTCACTTTCAACTGGAGCACACCACCTGAATTAATCAACGTGGAATTCATCCGCTGCAATGTTAGCCCGTGCATACCAAACCCCCGCAGGTGTTTCAAGTGCCAGCGGTACGGGCATGGCAGCCAGACATGCCGAGGACGCCTTACCTGTGCAAAGTGCAGCGCACACGACCACAAAACAGATGACTGCAGTGCAACTGACTACAAATGTGTGAACTGTGAGGGCCCCCACCCTGCATGCTCACGGTCTTGTGCGGCCTTTCAGGCCGAAAAGGAAGTAATCAATATAAAGGTAACTGAGAAGATAACATACGGAGAGGCAGAGAGGCGCGAAAAAAGCACAAAATGCGTTCCTCTGCTCCCTATGCTGACGCAGACCGCAGAGGGGCCAGGCCGCGTCTAGTAACGGTGGGCACGCAGTGCAATGCTGCTGACGTGCTCCCACCACGGCTCCTCACTAAGCAGCCACCGGCTGCACCAATCTTTCCAATCCCAGAGGTCACTTTCTCCCAGACATCCGGGACACCAAAGGCATCTGAGAGGGACTTGTTTCCTCTTGAAAAATCTCCTGCCTCCATGCCTTCACCAGAGGCGATTGAGGTGAGCATGGACTCCACAACGTCAGTGGCGCCTATGGAGCCCGCCAATGAGAGGCGGGGCCTGCTAGACTGCCTCAAATAAAAAAACATACTCCAGTTAAGCCTCCCGATAAGGACGGCGAGTCTTAATCCTACTCTATATTCTTTCCACACCTACCAAAATGGCTACCGAGAGCATCATTTATTGGAACTGTCGAGGACTCCTAAAAAATCTGGATGACGTATATGAAATCCTCGCCGAACACCAACCATAGTTTGTCTGCAAGGAACGCATTTGAAACCAACAAACACACGTTTTCTCAAGCAGATCGTGCATTCAGGAAAGATAGGCAAGGCATAATACAACATTTTGGGCGAGTTGGTTACATACATTCATTCATTCATTAGTCCTCTTCTTGTCCCGTCCGTCTTTGCGCTGTAATAATGAATAGGCAAGGCAGTACTCACCCCTCCGGTGGCGTTGCCATTATAACACAAAAGTCAATCGCTTGTCGAAACATCTTGTTTACCACAGACTTAGAGGCAGTGGCAATACAAGCCTTAATATTCGGTAAAATAACGATATGTTCGCTGTATATTCCGCCAGATCATACACTATATGTAACAAAAAATCTGAAAAGCTGATTGACCAACTTCCAGAACCATGGCTGCTGGTCGGAGACTTTAATAATGCCCACCACCCATTATGGGGATGTACAAGAACGGACTTCCGAGGTTCACTAACTGAAAAGTTCTTGTTGTCCTCAGGATCATGTTTGCTCAACTCAAAACAGCCAACATAGTACACCTAAGCTCATAATACGTACACAGCCATTGATTTAGCCATTGGCTCTCCGATGCTCTTGGCAGCTACAGCCATGAAATTAGGAGACGCCTGCTTCTGGGAAAGAGAGCAATGGTTAGCCTTGACCGCCTAGTAAAGAGCAGAGACATTAGTCTGCCAACCAAGATCCGTATAACTCGTGCTATGGTCTTTCCAGTTGTGATGTATGGATGCGAGAGTTGGACTGTGAAAAAGGCTGACCGCCGAAGAATTGACGCGTTTGAATTGTGGTGCTGGCGAAGACTCTTGAGAGTTCCTTGGACTGCCAGAAGATCAAATCAGTTGATATTGTCGACCATAAACCCTGACTGCTCATTGGAGGGTCAAATTCTAAAGTTAAAGCTCAGCTACTTTGGTCATTTGATGAGAAGAGAGGAGTCGCTGGAGAAAGATTTGATGTTGGGAAAGGTTGAGGGTCGCCGGAGAAGGGGTAGGCAGCGAACGCGATGGTTAGATGGCATCCTCGAGGCACTGCAGATGAAGTTATGTGATGTTAGGAAGATAGTGAGAGACCGGAAAGCGTGGCGTGACATGGTCCATAGGGTCACGAAGAGTCGGACACGACTGAACGACTGAACTGAACTGAACTGATATGGAAGCGACCATTTTCCCATTTCTATGAAGTACAAAGGCAATAAAAATATAAATGTGTCTAGTCCCAGGAAATTTAAAGAATATGCGGCCAACTGGAAGATGTTCAGGGAACACACAGCTCTGCCCTGTTCATCAGTTACTGCCTTAGGCGTTGACGAATCTCAACTCTTGATCACGCTGCACATTATAGATGCTACAGAAAAATACATTCCGCAAACATCAAGTAAGCCACGAAACAAACGAAGGCCGTGGTGGAATGCAGAATGTAAGACTGCCCGTAAACACAAAACAGGGCATGGTCGAAGTTACGCCGATACACCACGGCTGAAAACCTAACAGGATTTACGCGCGCAAAGGCAAAGGGCAGGCGTGTTCGACACATCTCCAAGCGAGAAAGCTGATCATCATTCATTTCTTTTGTGAACTCTTATTCTGATGCACACAAAGTATACAACAGAATAAGAGCACTCAAAGGATATATTACTCTCCCAACACCCCTTGTCAGCACTAGTGGTGACTCTCTTGAACATCAAGCAGACACACTAGGGCAACACTTTGAATACGTATTCAGCTCAGCGCGCTATACAGATTCCTTTTTGCGGCACAAGGTAACTGAGGAGAGGAAGCCTATATGTGATAAAAGACTGTGCACAGGAGGGTACAATAGCCCTTTCACCATGCAGGAGCTGAAGATTGCACTTGGCACATGTGGGAACACAGTACCAGGTCCTGACAGGAGCACATATGGAATGCTCAGGCACCTGCATACGGACACGCTTGAAACCCTACTCTGCCTGTATAATAAAATATGGGCCACAGGACGCTTTCCTAAAGCATGGAAGGAAGCGATCATTATCCCGATATTAAAATCCGGAAAAGAACGCACTCTTGCAGCCAGTTATCGGCCTATTGCTCTAACCAGCTGTTTATGCAAGCTTTTTGAAAAAATGGTAAATCGTCGCCTTCTACATTTCCTTGAATGCAATGGTCTTCTTCATCAAAACCAAGCGGTTTTAGTGCTGGGCGGTCAACAGCTGATCAGCTCATTGTATCTGAGTCGTATGCAAGGGATGCTTTTGCACACAAACAACATTGTTTATCTGTCTTTTTCGATCTTGAAAAAGCATATGATATCACTTGGCGCTATGGTATCACCCGCGACCTCTCCTCTCTTGGTATCACAGGGAACATGTTGAATACAATACGAAGTTACTTGTCTGAACGGACCTTCAAATGTCGTGTTGGCAATGCATACTCAAAGTAGTACATGCAGGAAAATGGTGTCCCTCAAGGTGGTGTTCTCAGTTGCGTACTTTTCATAGTCAAAATGAACTCTTTAAAAAGCGTGCTGCTAAAAACCAATCCTTGCCCTATATATGTTGATGACATCCAGATAAGGTTAAAATCGTGAAACTTGGCGATCTGTGAAAGACAGATTCAGCTAGGTGTTAACAAATTGTCCGGATGGGCTGATGACAATGGGTTTAAATTTAACTCTGAAAAAAGTGTTTGTGTACTTTTCTCTAAGCAGCATGGCGTCAGACCTGACCCCAACATTACACTGAATGGTCAAAGCCTTGCGCTTAAAAAGAAACGTAAATGTATTGGCGTTGTTGTTGAGGAAAAACTTTCCTTCACTAGGTCACATAAAACAGTTCCGACTGAAGTGTCTCAAAGCAATGAATCTGCTAAAAATTCTCTGTCGCCTTTCATGGGGCACAGACCGCGACTGCCTTCTGAGCCTTCTGAATAGTGTAGTTCTATCACGCATTGACTAAGGTTAAATGGTCTATGGGTCCGCATCATCCTCTGCTCTAAAAGTGCTTGATCCCGTGCACCACCTTCGCCTCGCCACGGGCGCTTTTAAAACTAGCCCAATTGCTAGTCTTTATGTCGAGGCGAACCGATGGTCACTGCAACGAAGAAGAGAATTTACATGTGTAACTCATTCTATGAAGGTACTATGCCAACTGTATAATCCATGTCGCCGGCTCCTGCTTCACAAAACTAGCACAGCCCTTTTCTCAAGAAAACCATCTCTGAAACCACCATATCCCATCAGAGTTGCCACGCATATTGAACGTCTGGACGTTCCGGTTACAAGTCTAGTCTTCATACAACTTCCATAATAAACTTAATTCCTCCTTGGGAAATGCACACTATTATTTGTGACCTGTCGTTTCTTGAAGTGGGGAACGTGCATCCCCTATTGCCATACAGTAGCATTTCATGTCACTTCAGGCGAAGTACACTTGTGATAAATATTACACTGATGCTTCGAAGTCTGCTCAAGTCTCCTGTGCAGCACATGAACCACAGGTTTCGCAGTCAGAAACACTGAACAGACATACAAGTATATTTACCGCGTAATGCCATGGTATCCTTTTAGCTGTAAGATGCATTATAGAAAATAAAATACAAACGTCGATCATCTACACAGACATCTACACAGTGTTTTAACCCAGTCCTGAATTCTCTTTATAACACCCCTATGTTTGCCCATAAACTAGAAATTAAAAGTACACTGTGTTGGGTGCCAGGCCACCGCTGTATACCAGGTAACGAGACAGCTGATAGGCTTGCTGCATCAGCTGCCCTTCGAAACACTACAGACACTGACAACATGTCATATCAGGACCTCAAGCCACACATCAAAAACATGATTCGACAACAATGGCAAGAGGAGTGGGACACAGCAACTGAGAATAAACTACACACAATAAAACCAAGGATACACTACAGAAAAACAAAAGAGATTCAAAGAAGTAGCTCTGTGCAGGCTGAGGATAGGTCACACATATACAACACATTCCATACCTTTTAACAAAGTCTCCTGCACCGCATTTTTCGAGATGCGGTGACCGACCAGCAGTGATCCATGTTTTAATTGAATGTCCGAGACTTCAATAGCAAATGAGACATTTTCCCGAATTACACAAGCAACATATACCCACACATCCGTCCATCTTTCTTGGTGATGATCCAACGTTCCCTTTAAATAGAGTTTTTAAATATTTATTAAACGTAGGCTTTTCATACGGAATTATTTATCAACATGGGCGTAAGCCCGTTTCTTTTACTTAGATGGCTTTCTTTTTCTTTTTACTCAGACCACTATACACCGCAATTCAATGTTTTAGACTATACACTCCGAAATAACTTTTAGGCCCTGTACACCACCGTTTTTAAGTACATCATTAAACACCACACCTCGGACATTTTATTAACTTCAGTCGACACCTCACCTTGTGTTTGCGTTACCTCACCTTGTGTTTGGCGCTCTTTGGCCCAAGATGCCCTTGCGCCATAAAAATCAGTTCATCATCATCTTATGGAAAATGAACTCGAGGCTTACAGAAGGCGAACTATTTTTAAGAAAAGTTAAGGAAAGCATGGATATTTTTGATGAGAGCGAAACAGCTGTATTGAATCCTGGGAACGTTTTAAACAGGAAGTGAAAATGAATGCCATTGAGCGATCTTGGTGGTGGTGGTAGTGGTTATTTATTGCGTATACAAAAGGGAAGAAAAGATGCTCCCTTCCATTATTAAGTATGAGCAAAAGAAAGAAGAAAAGCAACTGCAAGAGCTTTTAAAAAATTTAGGGCGTGAGGAACAAATGCCGGGTATGTTCATGCATGATATAAAAGGCATCAAAGTTAGGCTAGAAGCTTTGGACGCCCAGAAGTACACAGGCGCTCCGATAAGAGCGCACACGGAAAAATGGCTCGGTGGCGAAACGCCAACAAAACGTGCCCTCGCTGATGAAAAGCAATATAAAATATGATGAAAAGCAATAGCGGTCAAACCTTATAGTTTTCGGCATTCCGGAAATTCCCAAATGAAACTTCGCTGCTCTTACGCGCAATAGTTTTAAACAACGTCTTTCTGAATAAATTGGGCGTGAGCTGTTCGTCGGTGGCAAGAATACATAGGCTCGGGAAGAGTTCAGATGGCAAGCCAATTATCGTGTATTTCCAGGACTACACGGAAAAACATTCAATCATGCAGAACGCATACAAGCTAAAAGGTACAAACATTTTTCTTCAAAATGATTACTGCGCAGACACACGGCTCAAACCCAAACTGCTTTGGATTAGTGCGAAGGCAGAAAAAGATAGCGGAAAAAAGGTCCAGTTGATAGACGATAAGCTACGAATTGATGGCCAGTATTTTTCTTGGGATGATGCCTCCAACTGCCGCAAACAGATTTCCGAAACTGATAGCTCACAAATTCTAGAACGAACAGCTCGACGTCCGAAAGCTAGCTTTTGCAGGCGCATCAGCTCCGGCTTCTCTCATTCAATGCCAGAAGTATTGTGAATAAAACAGATAAGCTAGAAGATTTGCTTTAGTTATATGATCTCCATGTCTGCGTCATTTCGGAAACTTGGTTGCATGAAGCCATTCGCGGCGACGAAACAGTTCCGCCGAACTATCATATGTACAGAAAAGATAGGGGTTTTCGCGGTGGCGGTATTGCAGTCCTAACAAAATCCGGTGTTCATGTAACAGTTGCAGATCAAATCCAAGAACACGAAAGTTTGTTCTTGAAGGTATCTATCAGGGGAATGTCGTTTTTTTTTTTTATCGGGCTCCAGGGGCTGATGACTCTTTTATGCATCAGTCGTATGATCATCTCCTGAGACTAAGGAGGAAAAACATAATAACAGGTGACTTTAATCTGCCGTGTCTAAACTGGAATCTTTTAAATTATGGTTCGTCGGTTTCTGGTTACTTGGCGATATATATTATGTTAACTTTGGGCCTCCAGCAAGTGGTTGACAAAGATACCCGGGGAAATAGTATTCTTGATATTCTATTCCTGAGCGAAGTATTTTCCGATGGAACGACAATGGTGGAGCCTGGTATATCAGACCACAAGCTGATAGCGTTTTGCTGGAAAATTCCTGCGCAGAAGCACCAAAATCAAATAATAGTAAAAACAATAAGAGATTTCACTAAGGCAGATGATTTTGCGATTATAGATTATTTAGATACACATCTTGATATAATCGAAAATAATGTTGAACTTTCATGGCAGCGTTTTGAGGAGACTGTAAGAGCACTTTGTCCCTTTAAAAGTAGTTCGAAAACAGCGCCTGAATCCTTGGATAAATCGAGATATTATTCAGACCAAGCGTGAAATAAAAAGACTGAGAAGGAGGAGCAAAGCGACCACCCCGCAGATTACAGAGCTCAAACAAGACTTACTAATAAAGGTAAATTTGGCCAGAGATAGGTTCTACAGCTCGAATCTGGAAGAATTTATTTCTAGCGATCCTAAAACGTTTTGGCTGCGCCAAAGAAAACTACAGATACAGCAGAAAAGATCAACAGAATTGAAATAGAGGATACGCACTGCATTGTTGAATATTTCGAAGTATATTTTCAAAGTGTGTTTGCAGAACGTGACCAGTGTGAACTTTTCAGTACTAGTAGCCCATCGGTAGATCATATTTTAATCAGTCGCGAAGGTGTCCTGGCATTGCTTTTAAATATAAATATTAGGAAGTCTGCTGGGCCTGATAACATTACAAATGCTTTCTTGAGGCGATATTATGAACAAATATCTAAATTCATTTCTGACTTTTTTTCAGTTATCCTTCAAATTAGGCGTAGTACCATCAGTCTGGAGAAAAGCACGTGTTGAGCCGGTACAAAAGAAAGGGGACCGCCAAACTGTTTCAAATTACCGTCCTATATCTCTACGTGTTGTAACCTATTGGAACATATTGTCGCTGGTTTCATACAAGGGTTTTTGAAATATCATAGCATACTATCACCTTTTCAGCATGGTTTTAGAAAAGGACTCTCCACTGTGACTCAACTCGTAACAACCGTACATGAGCTGGCCCACATACTTGATTTATCTGGACAAATAGATGTGCTCTTTCTAGACTTCAGCAAAACTTTTGATAAAGTTCCTATGGAAAGCTATTATATAAATTAGATAAAATTGGACTTCCGGTTGGTATCATACAGTGGATTTGTGCTTATCTCAAAAACAGAGAACAGATTGTTGATGTTAGAAACTGTACTTCAAGGTCTCGTCAGGTCACCTCAGGCGTCCCTCAGGGCAGTATGCTAGGACCATTGTTATTTTTAATTTATAATAATGACTTGATTGATGTTATTCCTGCTAATGTGTCCACTCGGTTATACGCTGATGATTGTGTTATCTTCAAGGAAATTGTGTTCCATGATGATCATGATGTGTTGCAGAGATGCCTTGCCGAGATTACTCACTAGTGTTTCAATTGGGGAATGGAGCTGAATGCGGAAAAAACTGTACTTTTACGCGTAACAAGAAAAAGATCTAGCATTTTTTCGTATCAACAAGAAAATACAACAGTTCTCGAAGTCGACAAATTCAAATAAATAGGCGTTACTCTTAACAATAAGCTCACATGGTCAACATGTATCACAGATGTTTGCTCAGCTGCGCTAAAAAAAATATGGTTCATAAAGAGAAAGCTTAAAACGCACCTGTAAGAACTAAAATGTTAGCCTACAATGAAATAGTGATATCTTAGAATACGCTTTCGAACTTTGGGACCCGCATACTATGAAGGACACTAAAGAACTCGAGCGAGTCCAGAGAAAAGCAGTGCGATTTATATACGAGAAATATGCCAGGAAGGATTCGCCGTCTTCAATAATGCTACAAAATAGAATACAGGCACTCGAAGTACGCAGAAAAATTAATCGTCTTGTAGTACTACATAACACTCTTTCTGGAAGAAATAATATGACGCTACCACCGTCTGTATGTCGGCCTTCTACGAGGAGAACACGACACACTCATGAGTATTTTTCTTGCACCAATCTTCGCGAAAACAAACGCTTACAAGTACAGTTTTTTCCCTCGAACGGTGAAAGAGTGGAATTCACTTCCCATTGGTGTATTTCAGTCCAACGATTTTATGGTTGCATTGCAAAATCATTTTTGTACAAGTTAGCGATGCTGACGTTTCATTTGTGGTTCTTTTTGTGCATTATGTTCATTTCATGTTACATTTTATACTCTTTTCTGTGCCTTCTTTTTGCTTGTGAATAGCCCCTTCTGCTTGGGCTAAAGTATTGGTCTGCAGTATTACTAAATAATAAAAAAGTTCTATGTGTAACCATGCTTCAGATATTGCTTCACACCAAGTTTAACCGAAGCTAAACCACAGCCATTTTTTCCCATGCTTCATCTTTTCAATTATTTCAATAATTGCTCAATACGTACTCTGAATTTTTAGATTTGCGTCATCAAGCGCTGGCTTTTATTCCTGAGCCTTCGGCAGCTTCGAACCCCTTTTTTTAATGTTTATGGTGTTTGATTGATCCAACCCTCTAAATTTTCTTAATTAGCGTCACCAACCGTTGACTTTGCATTTTGACACCTTTTAGCCCCTTTCCCAAAGAGTTTAACTTATTTATCAATTATTCAATTGATTACAATTATTTATTCATATCGTCAAGGTTATCACACACAAATCGATCAATGGTCACAGAAACCACAAATCACCATGGTATAATTTTTTACGCCACCTCCGATAATTTCCGACACGCTGTGCCAACTACAATTACCACCACCATTACTATTACGACGCCGAAGGTTTTTTGGCCGAACGAGGTATGCAATCTGTTGCTTAAAATATGCCAACAGATGAGCTTCTCTGCAACCCAGAAGTCTGAATATGGTGTATCCACGATAGCGGAACGCTTCCTGCAGCGATATGCGGCCCGCCGGCATACTGGCAGCCCACTGGTCGCCGCGGATGTAGCGACCCATGAAGTGCACGGACGCAAACTTCAGCGCACCCGCGCGACGAGCGTCATCTCGCGCCCGGCTTGAAAGAGAGGGTCGCAGTGGGCGCACTTCCACGTGTCGTTCTCCAAATATCTGTAGGGAAAGATCAGAGTGCTGGAACTCACTCTCTCGCACCTTTCTCTGCAGCCTGACGCCAGTGCCATTGATATTGAGGTTCATATCAATGCTGCTACGGACATTGCTTCGGGAAAAACCACTGCTGATAACAAAAGGTCTAATATTGTTACTGACGCAGTATAAACGCGATAATAACTAAGCTAAAATAGGGTGATTATTCCGCCCTCAGCAGCGAAGCAGGCCAAGTAAAAACTGTCCCAAGCCTTCCGTCATCAAGGTCAGGGGTGAAAGGAGAGGCCAGGGGGGAAAAAAACAGGAGAAGAGACGGAGTGCGCGTTGGACGTGGCGGCAATTGATGTTGGGGGGGGGGGGGGGGGGGGGGGGGAGGGCGTAAACGGAATGAAAACCTGTGTTGATTTACGATGCTGGCAGCTGAGAAGAAAGCGGCTCGCTGGCGTCTTTTTTGCCTTTCTTTTACTTTGTGAGGTGGCCAACGACGAGCGAAGACCTTGTATGTACACATGTACATACCAGAAAGGTTGCCTCTACAAGGCAATGTTTTAGTTGAAAAGCAGAGAAAGTCTTCGATCAAGAATTAAATGCCAATGCAGCTGTCCTCGAAATTATCAAATCCCAGTGATTGCTTGCTCTTAATTTCTTCACAAATGGGCGAATACAGAGCAAACTGTTTGAGCCGTTTGTTTTTCGCCATTATCAATTTTCATGAACTATAAGAGGAAAGTTCTGCTGTGCTGGAGTTTAGCAAAAGCGGATACCGCTAAGCGTAACCCCGGTGTGCGGCATGACGCTGAAGCAAAGCTCATACTCACCGTAAAAGGAAGGCGTAGTTCATTATACGCACATATTCTAGCCCATAGTTTGCGCACGAATCTCCCCACGAAATAAGAACTTATTCGTATGCGGCCCCGTTTGCTGCCAGTGGACTCCGCGAGTACGGAGTGGGGGCGGCCACAGTTCTAGGCATCGTTAGATCCTGGCTCTGCAAAGGATATGGAGGGGAAGATCTAGGGCGCAAAACGATAGCCGATGATCTGGAGGAAGTGGGGGAAGAGAAATCTCGGATTGCGGGGGGAAACCGTGAGAGGCGAGAAGGGAGAAGGTTCCTTTCTGATGAGCGCGCGTTCCATATATGTGAAGTGGTCGGTGTTCTGTTCGCATTGCGTTGCTTCTGAAAGGGCAGTTCCTATCTAGCAAAGAAATAACAGCACGGGGAGCACTCAGGATCGCGATGCAGTGGCTTCGTTAGCCCGGTGCCTCGGGCGTGTTCGTGGGTGTGGGCGGCCACAGCTCCGGGGTGAGATATATGTGTAGGGGTTTACTCAGTGCGCCACCGTACGTGAGAGCTTCGCCGGGAAGGCCTTATTTATGTGATACATTACTCGAGATAAAGTCCAGTGTATTTCAAGTTATGCAACTAGGCGCTGTTATTATGTCAAAACTAATGAGTTTTAACGTATCACCGACGTCTTATTGTTTTTATTTTTTTACTGTAAAAAAAAAAAAAATCAAGGTTACTCTTAGTCATTGTCTGGGTGAACAGGGACAATTACGCTAAAGGTGGTTTACGATTCTGATGCTTTAATGTGTGCAATTATTGGTGCTAACATTTATCTAGCTACAAATGTTTTTACTTTATAATGTGATATTTGACACAGACATAGAATAATTTTTTGCGCTGCCTAGAATGAATTATATGAACCGATATGAACACGAGGAAATTGACCTCTTTTTAAAAACTCCCTTGTACGAGATCGCACAGTTTTTACCGATACTATTTTATATGTATGAAAGTACAAGAATCCGTCTTTGTGATTCTTGAAAAGTCGAAATAATGCTGTTTGACACGGCGTCTTTTTTTATCTATAGTTGGCATGCTTCTTAAAGCTAAATACACATTCCTAGATGTTTGTAATACAATACCCAGCAAGTTGGTTAAATTTTGACAGCTGAAACGTTATGTGATTAGTGAGCCTCGTAACTAAGAGGATTGGCAATAATAAGTGATCGGTAGCTTCTCGCGAAAAAAGAAATCTTTTCATGTGCATAATATGAAACAGAGACAGTGTACAACGGTTCGTATCTACTGTAAAAGAAGATACACAGCGAGTATAATACGTGACATTTGTTCAATGGTTCTCAGTGATCAATCCAATTTATATTTGAACTTTCGATTGATTTAAAGGCGAAACACTTTAAAACGAAATCTATGATTTTAAAGTAGCTTAGTGTAAATCAGAGTTGTGTGAATCAAAACAAATAAAGCATAGTCAGAAGGACATGAAGGTCAGCGCGCTCATTTGAAGAGGGCCATTAACTTTGAAGAAGTTATGCTAAGAAATCTGTGTTCAGAGGAACACGTGCAAAGGCAAGGCGATGTTGGCCAGACTTCCTCCACGAAATAGGCACAATCGATTTCCCAGTCTTCTATTTGGCTGTTGCAGCGTTACAGGTATCAAAGTGGAAACCTGGCTCACTTAGACGACGTCGTAGCGTTGGCGACGAGCATGTTACACTGTACTGTAAGAAACAAGCTGGTGCCTGGAGGTAGAATGACATGGTCGTCGCACACTAGGAAAACTGGCCTGCCTGCGTATTCGTCGCTGTGCTGTCTGTACTCGTCGGAAATTTCGCGGTGAGTGGAAAAAATTACCATGAAGTCACGGAGGTCGATGATTGCGTCGTTTTCTCTAAGAAAGTCAAGGCCAAGAATCAGGTCTTTGGAGCACTCTGCTAGCACAACAAAGCCACACGAGAAAGTTACGTGGTGAATCTCGACGCGAGCGGCGCAGACTCCGAGCGGCGTTACCACATGTCCTCGGGCTGTCTTTATCGGGGATCCGTGCCAAGGAGTCAGGAATTTTCGCAGAATAGTAGCAAGGCCATGACTCATAACGCAAAAATCAGCGCCGGTATCTACAAGGGCAGTCGTGTTGTGACTATCAACGACGATCGGTATCTCGGCGGAATGTAGCTCGCCGTCAACAGAGTGCGGCGTGTCAGGGATCGTCGGGCTGACGGGTCGTTCGTTGCCTCGAATTGCGGCGTCGAAGGTAACCTTCTGTGATCGTCGGGAGGTCGTCGGATTCGTTGGTCGTTCAAGCTCCGTCTAAGGAGTAGACGCCTTTAACACCGCCTTTTCATTCCGAAAATTTCCGGCACTTGGAGACTGGCATAGAGTTTCAAGCTTCTCGGCGCACCGGATAAGTGGGCTGGTGAGGTGCATTGCCACCTGTCGCAGGGGTATGAGAGAAGCCGACCTGTGCAGGATCATGCAAGCTTTCGTGATAAGTAGAATCATGTACGCCTGCCCGTACTATCATCTGCGTCGTAGGGAAGACGATGCACTTAACAGCATAATTAGAACAGCATACAAAACAGCCCTTGGCCTGCTAGTATACGCCAACTCAGATTAACTACTGCAGCTGGGAATTTTTAACACGCTACCTGAGCTAATTGAAGCCCATAAAACAGCCCAAGTGACCAACTTGTCAAGCAGCGTTGCGGGACGCGTAATTCTCGACAAGCTCCACATACACCCCACTGAGGAGGTGTGCGCGAAATCCAATTTATCGGCTGACATTACTAGTAGACTCGTTGTTAAGCTAATAGCCAAAAACATGTTACCAGGCAGATATGACGCCTGCAAGAAGGCAGGGCACAGACCCTTGAGAAACAGTACGCGAACCAACCACAAGCAGTGTATGTGGATGCAGCTTAACATATCAGAAACGGAGCATACGTAGCATGTATGGCCACTCCAAAATCAGCCTTCATCACCAGCCTTTTCATGCTAGCTCCATACGCGAGGCAGAGGAAGTAGCTATTGCACTGGTAATTGCAGATCCCCGCACCAAAACTATTCTAAGCGACTCAAAGACCGCCGTTAAAAATTTAGTCGACAGATCTTTAAGCGCGCTCGTAACGCGAATCCTGCGCAACCGATATCTCAATCACAACATCAATCTTGTATGGGTTCTGACTCACGCGGGTAAATCCGGAAACGAAGGGGTCGACCGTCTAGCCCGAGGCTTAACCAACCGGGAGACGGGAGACCTATCGGGAACGGACGCGCCCGCTGAGGCGTCGCACACATACGCGGAGATTACAAACTTTTATCGCGAGCTAAGATGCACGTACCCTCACCACAATTTGGACCGGGCGCAAATCACGACACTCAGACGCCTACAAAGGCCATTCTTAGCCCTAACCGATTATATTTAGTTACAAATGGTAAATACAACCCTGCATGCCGGCACTGCGGTGACGGGACGCAGGCCACCCAAGGCCATAACTATGGGAATGCGCCAGCAATCCTCCTCCAACGACACTCTCGTCAGCTCCCTCAGCGGAGGAATGGGACAAGCTATTGGCCAGCCCAAGAAAAAAAAAACGCAACTGTCCACTGTCACGCGAGCTCAAGAGGTAGACCCTGACTGGAGGCCACTCTGGACTCGGCCGAGCCCTGACTTATTCCTTGCAGTTTGTGGCAATAAAAGTTGTTACCGCCACCACCACCACAATGTTAAATATTGTTGTGAAGAACATCGGCAGTGGCGCGAGAGGAGCCCTCGCACTAGGCCAGACATTAAATCATCGTTCATCCTGTCGCCATGTTGTGCCGTCTAGTTTCTTGTCCCACGTAACATTTTGGTGGAGGTGCGGGGTATGTCATCCCCATCCTCGCCTTGGAGCCCTGACGCCATCTGTGAGCCGGTACCATCAACTGAAGCCCTGGGACATTGACGCGCAGCTTCGACCCAGCCCTTCCTGCACTGACCCGACCAACTACCACCGCCGCCCAGCCCCCAGCCCAGATCCGAAGACAACGAGAACAGACAGACCAACCAGAAGTGAGGCGAAGGACCCGAAAGACCCGAAGGACCCAAAGGAACCGGACACGTACAAGCAACCCCCGCCTAGCCGCCCGTCGCTACCTCGAGCCATCGGTCCCATGGTCTCTAGTGGCGGATGGTTGAACAGCTCCAGGGGAGGCGGACTATCAGCATCATCGCGTTCATCGTAACAGACCATCAAGCATCATCGTATTCATCGTCATCGTGGTGGCAAGCGCATCATTCTCTTCTATCTTTTCTTGAATATCTACACCATCACGTCACCATCGACTTCAACAAAACGATCCGGACGATCGCTCGGTGGCCCCGGGAAGTGTTGCGAAGAAGATCTGCAGTGGCGCGAGAGGAACCCTCGCGCTAGGCAAGACATTAAATCATCGTTCATCCTGCCGCCATGTTGTGCCGTCTCTTTGCTTCTCACCACGTAACAATATCTTTAGTTGCGTTGATTTCTGGGGAAAAGAAGGAAAAGTAGCAATAATAACTGGTTAACCGGAAACAAAAGGAGCAGCATCAGTCACACGTTTTCAGAGGACCCCTGAACCATGCCGTAAGGGAAGGAGGAAGGTGGGATTGAAAGAGGAGAGTGAGGAAAAATACCATAGTGGAGGGCAGCGGAGTAATTTCGACCACCTTGGGATTTTTAACGTGCACAGACATCGTACAAGGAGAAGTATTTGTCTTCTCAGCGACATCTACACTTAAATTGAATGGCGTATCATTGGTGGTACATATGCCGTTGGATCGAATCCCGTTCGAAAACTAGCCTTCGACTTGAGCAGCAGATGAATATTAAATGTGAATCGAAATGGTATGACACAGCCTGAATGGCGTATAAAGAAAATTTCGCCAGACTTTCAACAAGAAATCACGTGCGCATGTTTTTCCCGGACAAGTCTCTCTCAATTCTGGGTCACAGCGGAGATGACGCCTTTTGGGACGAAAGAGCTGTATACACTTCGGGTAATACAGCACAAACAATAGTTCTGTTAATACTGAATAGGCAAGGCATATCCTACTAGCGCTGCAATTCTTGTTCCACTCAGACTGAGCTTCTTTGACAGTGTAGTTTGTAAGGTTGAATGCATTATTAACGCGACAACGTTAAAGACTGCCTTTTCCTGAAAGTATGACATTGTCGGTGTTAGCATCGATGTCTGCGTTGTCGACGCCGGGTGCGAAAGGCCACGAGTATGGTTTCGGAAAATGGTATTTAGCGGGGATCACGCATTGCAAGCATGGAGATGGCGTGGATACCGGCAGCTGGCAAATGAGATGACATGACAATCGAACCTGGACTCCTTGATCCCCAGTCAGACATGCAACGTCTAGACCATGCAAGGACATTCGAACGTCTTAATAAAGGGGAGAGGGGGGTATATATGGCGGGGGGTGTCTAATATATTGCTTTATAGGCTAGAACTGTATGGTAATGAGCATGTGTGAGATAACAGATTAAGGGATTATTGATTAGAGCGAGTAGCAGAGAGCATGGATGCGAAAGAGGATCCGCTAGAGGATTAGCAAACGGCAGCCATTATAATGCTATCGCTCCATAGTTATAAAGACAGAGCTTGAGAATCCCTTCAATGTTTGTTGCGTTTGCTCAATTTGTTGTGTTGATACCTGGATAGAAGAGAACACAGTTTTTGCCCTTACACAGAATCTTTGCGCGTAATGTGCACGGCTTTGGAATTATATTATGTAGTTCATTTTTTTATTTATACCTTATGCTATCGATAATATTACAATACAATTTAATAAACTTTGACAAATGTACGCATAATACCTGTTCTACTACTCAGTGCACTTGGTTAGGTATACACAAATATATATCGCAGTTTCCTGAATTGCATATATGGATCAATTTGTCATTGCATATATCACACCCCGTGTAACTTTATACAGTATTAGATAAACAGATATGATATTTCAGTCTTTCGACTCCATTATTATTACACTTAAACTTGAGCGTGATCTCAATATGAAGATGGTATCACAGTTTTTCACAGTATACAATTAAGTTTATCACCATAACAAGTCACAGTTTGTTCCCACAACTTTGGTCATGAAGGCTTGTTGCACTGTGCAAGTATCAGCGATATTTGGGATTTTTATTGCGCAATGGGGCACCAATGTAAAATAAAAAAAGATGTGACTATAAGGTCATGTGGTACTTTTGCCACACGTTTGGTGTGCCCATAGGACAAACGGGAGCAAATGAAAAAAATAAAAATTGAGAGGCTTCCCAAACCAAACGCGGCCGAATGCACGCCAGAATGTTTCTTTCGTCCCGTCTTTTTCGCGCAGTTTTACCCGTTCAAGGAGTAATGTACCGGCTAGGACCCACCCAAACCTAGCAAAGTGCCTCAATCTCTAACCAGAAAAATTCAAAAATAACACATGCCTCGCTTGGGGGGAAATCCCTGGCGTCATTCACGTGGGGTGTAGGTAAAAGTGTACCCGAAAAAAAAAATGTACTCGGGTGATACGGCCCCGGGAAAGAAAAAAACGTCCCCAGAAGAAAAGGCCGCTGAAGAAGCGACGCTAGGAAAAAAAATGTACTTAGGGCAAAATAGTCCCAAAGAATGTATTCTTCTGCAATTCACAACATCAAAATTGCATATTTTATTGTATTTGTTCTTGACTTTGAGTACAGATGTATCCATTATTTGGATCCTGAGACTTCTGAACATCTGACAAGTTTACAAGCGCTGCACAGTGTACGCGAAAAACAATGGCGGAATAGCTCACGACAACACATTAATGTATAGAATTCCGCATGTCATTAAACAATAATTAATATAGGTAAATTCGGGTGGGTAATATTACTAACTGAGGAAGGTACAGCTGGCTCGGCGCATAGTAAGTCTTGGAGAACCGATCAATACAGAAGTCGTCATTTGAAAACCTCGAATAACTTCTGATGACGAGGCTCAGCTCTTCCTGAGGAGATAGTGTAGAACTTTTGCTACATTTCTAGGGGCGATGGAGATGCTATAGGGAGGACAGGCTAATAATTAACAGCTCGTCGACCAAGGTCATCCTAAAACGTAGCTACAAGCATCCGCCTGCCGAAGCCGGTTGTCAGATGGAAGCGTGGTGTGAACATCCTTGCAGTTCTCCAAGGGGATGCGTAGTCTATGTCTCATAGCGTAAACACAACAGCAAAGGAGAATAAAAGAACGGCGGCAGAAAAAATAATAATGTCCAAGCTTGTACCGTAAAAGAGAATGTCCCGTAACATTGGTAAAAGTCAGTGACACTAAATTCCTCCCTGATAAGCCACGCGGATAAGACGGCACGAAAGCCTGAGATTGCGGTACATTTGAACTTGTCTGGGAACATTTTTTTCCTATTTTGCAAATAGGGACTTTTTTGCGGGGACGTTTTTTTCCGGAGACATTTTCACCAGAACTTCATTCACCTGATATAGAATTGGAAACACAATGAGAGAAATATAACACTGGAACGCTCAGTCAGTGGGAGACGGAGCTGCCCACACGGGTCTCTCTGCTCAATAGGGACCGGGAGGCAGACCAAGCTATTGGAATCCTGGATTAAGGAAAACCTTCCACGCAATTCCGTAAGCCGAATAAAGTTTATTCTCTCTCTCTCCGGCAGGCCGCGGGAGAGGGGCATAGCATCGCGCGTGCTGAGGCTTTAAGCTCTCTCTCAATCCCATCATCTTGGATTAAGGAAAACCTTCCACGCAATTCCGTAAACCGAATAAAGTTTATTCTCTCTCTCTCCGGCAGGCCGCGGGAGAGGGGCAAAGCATCGCGCGTGCTGAGGCTTTAAGCTCTCTCTCAATCCCATCTCCTTGTTAGAAGCTCCGGGCGTGGTTAAATTCACGTCGCGACACGATTGTCGGTTCTGGATTAGGCTTGGACAAAGGAAGCAGGCAGGCCCTGGCTTTAGAGAAGGCCGTGATAGGCGAGCTGGGAGTTCGCGTGTTGTTCAGCGTGCCAAATCGTGCAGCTGCGTTCAGTGTGAACCAACCTTTTTTTTTGTGTGGAAGTGTAGTCGCCTCTCTCTTTTAAATACGTTTCCGCACTGGTTTGTTATTATTAAGTTTCATTTGTTGCTCTGTTTCGTCTCCTCTGTCCATCCGTGTCAAGTAGACGTGGCCCGCCAAATCGAAGGGGGATCGGGCTGCATAAAAAGAGAGAAGAGCAAAGAACATTAGCTTTTTTATGACTTTTCACAATAATGCTGTGTCGTCATTACTTCGCGCGCAATAACTTTTTTTTTGTGGATATTCCATACTGAAAAAACTGTACGTCAGCTGTACAAGAAAGTGTAAGAGTGAATGGGAATGTATAAGAATATGTGAGTTCTTGTGATAATAAACGTGGGTTTATGAGAGCACGTAGAGCCACTGTGCAGGAATGCATGAGATTGTACAAGTTCTTGTGAGATTGAATGTGCACGTGAGCGAGCTCACAGAAGCACGCAGAGCCACTGTGCAAGATTCAATGAGACTGAGCTGGTAACGTATATGTGTGAGCTTGTAGAAGCCCATGGAGCCAGTGCGTGAACAGATGCTCTGCGAGAGCATGCAAACAACGTGGCCTTGTACATGATTGCGTGCTCAAAAATTAGTTGTTGAGACTGTGTAGGTCCTTCCTATATGAAAGAGGTAAAAGTTAGAGCTTTCATCTAATGATTACTTCATGATTATTTGCGACAGGCACACTTTTTCATATTTCACAATTTTGGTCTTGGCTTGCAGCATATTTTCAACATTAGTAGAAAAGTGCTTGCGTGCAGACATTTTTATATGACAACATGCATGCTGAGCAACAACTACTCGACATATCGAGCTCACTGTAAAACAATGTCAAAAGCGAGATACTTTAACTAGATCTAATAGCATCATTTGCTTCTCTTTCAACCATTCGTTTCTGAAAGTTGGACGCAGCCATAGATGCACGACAAAGGCTGTGTGCACAACGTTGATGTGTTGCCTGCCAAGTAGATGATAGTCAAACTGCCTATCAAAATCACCCTTACATTGTGTTTTGCATATGAAAGCAGGGGACGCACTATCAGTTCAGTTCAATCGTTCAGTCATGTCCGACTCTTTGTGACCCTATGGACCATGTCACGCCACGCTTTCCGGCCTCTCACTATCTTCCTAACATCACATAACTTCATCTGCAGCGCCTCGAGGATGCCATCTAACCATCGCGTTCGCTGCCTACCCCTTCTCCGGTGACCCTCAACCTTTCCCAACATCAAATCTTTCTCCAGCGACTCCTCCCTTCTCATCAGATGACCAAAGAAGCTGAACTTTAATTTGGTCTCTAGTTCCGCTGCCCTTGCGAAACCCAGCTTGCATGTCCAGAAGCTCCCGATCCACATACTGCTACAGCCTACCTTGGAGGATTTTCAACATCACCTTGCTAGCATGCGAAATAAGCGCGATCGTGCGGTAGTTGGAACAATCTTTGGCTCTGCCTTTCTTTGGAATGGGGTTGTAAACTGACCTCCTCCAATCCTGTGGCCACTGCAGGGTTGTCCAAATCGTTTGACATAATGTATGCAGAATGTTAACAGCGTCATGGTGGAGGTATTGAAGCAACTCAGCTGGAATGCCATCAATTCCACTAACTTTGTTCTTAGGAAGGCTGGCTAGGGCCCATTCAACTTCACTCTTCAGGATGCCTGGCTCAAGATCAGTAATCACAACCGTCTTATGTTGGGTTTGCACATCCGGGTCCTTCTTATGCAGTTCTTCTGTGTATTCCTGCCACCTATTCTTTATTTCTGAGGCTTCAGTGAGGTCCTTGCCTCGTTTATCCTTTATCACGCCCAGCTTAGCACAAAAGTTTCTTTTCATATCTTTGATTGTCTTATACAGAGCTCTTGTGTTCCTTAATTGGCTGTTGTCCTCAACTGCTTGGCTCTGTATGTTCAGGAAGGCATTCTTATCTCTCCTTGCTATTTCCTGAAAATCCGCTTTGAGAACCTTGTATCTTTCTCTTTCCTCCATAACTTTTGGCATCCTCCTTTCCTCAGCTATTTGCAAAGCCTCTTCAGATAAACATTTTGCTTTTTTGCATTTCTTTTGCTTTGGAACTACCTTAGTAGCAACTTCTTGTATTAAATCACGAACATCAGTCCACATCTCTTCAGGCTCTCTGTCTTCTAGATCTAATTCTTGTAATCGATTCCTCACTTCCACAGCATATTCTGATGAAATTTGATCCAGATCATACCTGAAAGGCCTTCTAGTTTTGTACGTTTACTATAACTGCAACAAGAGTTGTTGTCGGGCTAGTTGGCTTGAATCATGTAATGCCATTACGGCTATGCGCAAAAAAGACATGCTCGTCCTGTCGTTGCCTGTTTTTTGTGTTGTCTTTTTTGCGCATAGCCGTAATGGCATTACATACTATAACTGCACACTATTACCACCATCTGGCATCACAAGTTTGTATGAAGAACTGGCTTGGAGTTTCATCTGTAGAAGGAAAAGTAAATGTGATAGCAGAAATGTGAAAGCCAACTCCAGTACTGAACTTCACGAGCTCATATTCACTTGTAAAGACCACAGAAAGACAATACTCAAACGACTGAACAGCACTACCAGATGGGATGGGAGAGAAGATGACAACAATTCTGCTTCTTTATCTCCCTTACTATCTTAGAGCACTGTTCACTCAATTGACTCATTATAACTAACCAGCCTGACTCTTTTCCAGCACAAGGATAGGCTGAGCAAAACAGCTGCTACAGCCTTTTGAGTTTTTACTTCACATCTACATCTATATACACCATTTTTAAGTTTCCTGAGACTATAACAAACATTTGCTGAACTGCACTACTCTGAATTAAAGGTTTCTGCTGCGTAATGACACTTGCAAATGTTGTCGGTCTCATTGTCAAATAAAAAGAAAGAAAGGATTAAATCGGTGATCTTAGACTAATGAAGAGATACACAAATCCTAGTACTTTATGAGTGGTGATACCAGCAGTATATGTTGCATCTCGAAGCTCTGCATACTATATACACATATATTCTGAATCATCATATTGCAAGGAAATGTCTTTTAGATGGCATATTTTTCAGTGTCACTGTAAGCTGTGTCACACGAGATGCATTGAGGAAAGCTGCACGGGCAACTCCACGAATATATGTTGTGCAGTTTCCACGAGCAGTGCATAATTATTATGCTGTATGGAAAGAGTAGCTTGAAAGTAGCAGCCCCCCGTCCCCCTTTTGTACACAAACGCTGCCTGCCCCCCCATTTGTGCAGTCTTCCCATTTTTGGTCTCAGCAAGTACGTATAAAGGAAGCTGAGGCCACTAGTAGTGCAGTTGAGCCTTGTGAACAATGTCAACATCTGTGCTACAGGCATCAATGGCTTGCTGTCACATCAGGGCACTATGTACGTCTTCGGACACACGGTGCTGTCAAATCGGTTGGTTCACTTGTTTTGTGGAGAGATATTCCCGGTAGGCAGAAGGCATGGCTTTTCATGTGCAGTGACCATTGTGGCTCCCAGCTTAGTTTGGAAACTGAAATCAGCGAGTTAAATTTGTTGGTTTGGGTGTATATGTAGCGAAGAAGCACTCATATTTTCTTCCCTCGGCCATGAGCCCTGCAAGGTCAAACATCAAGTGTAGCAGCAACTTCAAACCAAACCTTAATAAACAAATTTGGTCACTAAATTTCACAGCATTTCTCAATGCATATGTCATGTTCTACATGAACTGTATCACAGCGGCAGCGACATTTTGTCCGACATTAGGCGATATCAGTTGTTTTTTACAGCTGCCTTTTCATGCAGCCTGGGAAGCATGTTGTTAGTTTGTGAATATCGAGTTTGCTTCTGAGTGTTCGGAGGACTTGACATTAGGACATGAGTGTTTTGCGTGTGGAATAGTTGATTCAAATTTTACCCTTGTGGATGAATTCACAAACATGTCTCCACAACGCTACCTCAGCTTCATAAAGTGAAATACAAAAAACCAGTCTTTTCTGTACTTAAGGCTCAGTTCAGATTCTTGAATGCTTTTCAGCATTTCCTCCGACGTCGTACCCTTTAGAAATATTTCTCCACTCCAGGCAGCACAAGTGGCATACGGGGACAAGACTAATGGCGAATTCGAGTGGGAGAGCAGGCGCCCTCGAGAGCACTTCAGAAGTGCTCTCAGACAAGCGGGTGCCCTCCAGTGGGAGAGCAGAAGTAGAATCACTGGCTTCCAATGGTAGAGGAGGAGGTATTTTCCTTCGCTGAGAGCACCCGAGAGCACTCCTGGCTGCTTTCTTATCTAAAACGAGTGTGGAGGAAGTCACATGACATAAAGCGTTATATCCGCGCACTTTTTTTTTTTTTCACGAGTCGGCGATGCTCTAAATGGCGGCTGCAAAGCATTGCTCAGGCGTCGAAAGGACCAAAGGAGGCAGATCGCCGCGCTGTGAGAACAAAGGCATGCAAAGCAAGCGGTTCTACGAGTGTTTGCTTCTCTTCGGGTTGCAACTGCTGCTACTGCGGGCAGGCGGAGAATGCTGGGGAGAGAAGTGCGGTCACAATGGTCGTGGCGTGCTGCTGTCGACACGCAGAGAGTGTTCCCGTGGGAGTACAATTACACCCTCGCTTGGCGTGCTCCTGTACTTCTCTGTACTGCTCGGCGCCTCTGCTCTCGTCCCAGCAACCAAATGGGCCATAAGACCAAAATTTGGCCCGAAAAGTGCATGCCACTGCGTGTAACACGCTCCTTTTTTAATTTCAAGTCCTTGTGAACAACATCCACAAGCTGCCTCAAGAGTCACAGGCTAGTATAGCTGTGGCGGTCGCTTTTCTATGGAGACGAGAATCAAGGAGCCCGTGTGCGGTGCTACATCAGTGCACGTTAAAGAACTCCAGGTGGTTAAAATGTCTGAAGTCCTCCACTACAGCATTTCTCATAGCCTGAGTCGCCTTTGGAAGTTAAAAAAAAGTCACAGCCTAGTAAAACATGTTTTGCAGACTGCATGAACAAGGCAGCTGTGAACAATGGCTGAAAACCGCCCATGTCTACCAACATTCGCTGCCAGTGACATATGGCTCATGTAGAACAGGATTTAGGCATTGAGAACTGCTCGAACTGCTGTGAACTCTAGTGACCTAGTTGTATATTTGCCCTCTGAGTGCTCAGCGGCGAGCGTTGAGCACATGTGAGGTGCAAAAAAGCATGTTATAGCGCATGCACCCGAGCCAACAAATTTGACTTTCCAGAAGCAAATGCCGCTTCTGTTTCCAAGCAAGCTAGGAGCTATAATTGTAAGCGCACTTGAAAAGCCATGCCTTTCACCAAAAGCAAATATCTCTCCGTAGCTAAAAAGACAGAATTGACGCCCCCCCCCCCCCCCCCTTCAGCACTGCATCTAGACATACAGGTATGTTTGAGGCAATCAAAAACCATTGATGTGTGCAGCACAGGTGTTCCATGGCACAACTGCACCTCTGGTACCTCGCTCTCTTCCTATTTGCAATATGCCATTCCCCACGATTGCACCACTGTCCAGAGTGGTTCACAGAAACCACTGCACATGCATCCTTTGCTGTTAGCCATAAAATGCTTTCTGTAACTTGACACTCGGCATGCTCTGAAATGTTGCTAAGGTGTCTGGTGATGACTTGAAGTGTGCCTACACCACAGCAGTGTAATGCGATGATCAACTACAGCATTGAAATCTGCAACTGACGATGGTTATCCATGCTCAACGTCAGCAGCAGGAACTTAGGAGGCTTGTCTTGTACTTCAAACGATGTTTCAGCATTTTCGCGTCAGATTGAGGTTCTCAGAGCCAATGCTTCAGAGAGTGGGTCTGTGAATCCTTATTGTATCCACTTTCATGAAAGGCTTGGCATGCAGTAGAACGAAGTCTGCACAGTGTGTGAAAGCTGTGATGCCCCATGTTTGCTAGTGGAAGTCTAGGTGTCCCCGTAAGTGTCATTGCCATTTATAGATTCTCGGTTTTCTCCTGCACTCGAGGAGCAATTCAAGTGGAGCTTCATTTCTAAAAAAAAGGGCCTCGAGGACCGCTTGGGTTAAAGATTTTAGTCAAGGCATGTTTGTGAATATCAGTTAACCTGATCCCCATGCACTATTTCCACTGCCTCGGGTGGATAGGGTATTTCTCAAGGCCTTATTGGAAAGGAGGCTGAGGGGCCGTTATGAATCCTAACCAAGCCAATTGAGTAAACTTGGGGGGAGTTGTGCCACATCTACATGGCATTCTCGATCACCATTGAAAGATTCCATCATCTCACTGTAAGCTCTTGTACCCCCGCTGTCGCAATCGATAATTCGCTGCTGGGCTCAAGTATTACTCGTGCACTTTTGGAGATGCGCTATCAATGGTTTTTGTACACGTTGCAATGATGATATACTTTCCACACTGTTCTGTGTGCAATTTTGTTTTGCTTCTATGATCATACGTGTAGGATTGCATAATCTTTCATTTCAGGTCTGGTTTTATTCCTTAGCCCTGTGTGATAAGCCATATCCTAGAGTGCACACTACTATTTCTCAAAGGCCATTTAAATCTCCAGTTTTGCACTGCTCTGTTCACTCTGTAGTTATTGTAGCTTTCCATGAAGCAGTGCTCAAATGTCTTTGATTGATAGGATATGGTTCAAAGACCCTTGAAATATCTGTTCGACTAAGGTATTAGATTTTGTGATGGACTGATGCTTAACAGCCTGTATTCTTGTGTCAGATTTCTGTAGTTCAGAATCGAAACCTTTTGAATGGTTATCAATTAACAATAGAGCACTTACTTACCCCTTTATCAGAATGTTTTGAAAAGACATGAGCTGAAGTTTCGGATTTCGGAATATAGTCCTGCCTTTTGTTTTGCATTTTGCAGACGTCGTACAGTGAAAACCTGTATCCAAGCTCGAATCCAACAGGCCAAGAGCGGCTGTAGAAGGGAACCTGTATCCAAGCTCAAACCTGGTGGACCAAAAGCAGATGTTTTGTGACCACGGTGTATCAACCAATAAAGCCAATCCAGGTGACCACATGTATGTCTTTTGGAAGCTTGCATTCTTTGAACTTGAGACTCATCTCATGGAGAGCATCATTTCTGCAAAACATTTTGTGTCATAACTGTAGCAGACACTGATTGAGGCCTTGCCCAAGGCCTAAAGCTGGCATATTAGTATTATGCGCAGCACAAACATGAGGTATGATGTAGGAGCCTTGCAACCAGGCAGAGTATCACCATAGCATGGTAGCATTCCCATGCCGAATGTCTCTCGTCTGAGATCAGACTAATGTCTTGCACCTTCAGAGTGCACACATCCATGCACTCTGAATGTTGATAGCTAGACACAGATTTTGCCGCACACACAGTACACGGGTACAAACGCCCTCACAGTGTGCACGCCTTCGCACCGTGAGCACGTCGCACGTTCCCCCGTCGTGCACACGTCGTACGTCCTCGTACACACGTCGCACATCCTTGCGTCGCACGTCCTCGCATCGCACACCCTCGCGTCGCACATCCTCGCGCTGTGCGGGTCGATAACCACGCACAGATAACCACGCAGAGTCTCGCACAATGTTTTCAGTAGGGTTGCTTCACAAACCTGATGCATGGAGTCTACGGAGCTGTCAGTGACCGTATAATGTAAGTTTCTTCACTCTTGCTACACCTGGTCGAAATTCTCCCCGGCTCTACTTGCTTGTTTGGCCCTCAGCCGACAGACTAAGCCCACGCTGGCTTGGCCACTTCTTAAGATCAACTCTCCCCTTCTTCTGCCAATTTCTCTAAGTATAGTAAAGAGCTTCGGGTCGCCGTTCATTTGAACTCATACCCAAAGCCCAGATTACTGGGTAATTATAAAACCACTATTTCATGACAATTTACTAACAAATGTATTTGCCCATTACACCATAAACATTGAAAGCTAAACATCGGTCTCCAAGACGCTCATCCTGGAGACCGAGACCAATTACCGCAAAAGACGCCTCCTCGAGTCATGGCACATACAGTCGACCGCAAATAACATCAACCGGACAATAGGCAACCTCCCTGCTGTATACTTGCAAGGTCTTCGCTCTCTCCTGGCCACTTCACAGAAGAAAAGAAAAAAGTCGCCAGCGAACACACCTGCACCTGCGGCACCCTCACTCGTCTAAACCCCCCTCCTTCCTTCTCATTCCTTTCACACACATCTCACCCCCTCCCCATTCCCCCCCCCCCCCCCCACTTTCTTCTCCCCCTCGACCATTCCTTTACTTATAGCTGCACGCAGCCCCGCGTCATGCACCCCTGAAGAAGGAGCCGAGCCGGCTCCGAAACGTCGGGTTTTATAAAATAAAAGTGTTGGTTGGAGAAATTTCAAGTTTTATTTACCATAAACATTGCGAATGAACCCAACTCCACAAAAGAAGAATTAGTTGCGTGCTGCAAAGATTGGGTCTCAATGGTTAAAGCGACAAGGTGATGACGAGATTCAAATAAAGTGCATTTGGGGTAAATTATACAATGAGGTTTATGATTTGCACACACAACAACTCTGATTCATGTAAAACAAATGATCTTTTTTCATACATCACTTATGCATACGTGGTCTTTGGTACCTCTATCATCTTCGTGTCCCGATAATTTTTGTAGGTGTGGAGCTGTTACGCGGGACATCATACGTTTTCTCAGTGCATGGCACTTGACGTATGACAACCCTAACACACATTTAGCAAGTTATACAGGAAAAAGAAATCTTTGCAATTATCGGTGACAGACTTGTTACTTTTGCCAGCTTGAGCGAATAATGTCATTTTTTTTTTGACAGATTATTTTGCCAATCTGGCCTTTCCCGAGAAAAGTTTGCAGAAAAGTTACGGGGGACACATACAACTTTCTAAGAATGACAAAGCGAAGCCCTAGTTAGATGTTTCGTTAAACGTTGTACATCTTTTATTCTCACTCCAGAACATCAAAGTCTACTTGTAGAAACTTAAATCACCACAGCACGCATCTTATCATCCAGTTCTCGATGCCGTTTACCACGAACGCCATTTTAAGCTATTGTAACTTCTTCCACCATAGCGTACTTTCTCGACCTTCACCGTCCGCTACTGAGTCCTGGTGCGTCGTCACCCACAGCATGCGGAATTAAGCACTGAGCCCACGTAGCGATGTATACAAGGTGGTCGAGTGCACTACGAGCCTGGCGCCGGCCCTCGTATACCACTGGAAGCGCCCACGAAAGGACAAAGGTAAAAAACTGCAAGGAGACATTTACGCTCCAAACAGCGCCTGGACGGATAAAATGCTATTGTTGCGCAAATTACATTGAAAATGGTAGTTTATTTAAAGAAAGTAATACATTTGCGCGCAAATCCTTAAATTATATTATTTTGATCATTACTATGAGGCTGAAACGTGGAGGCTAACCAAGAGAGTTCTACTTAAGTTGAGGACAACCCAGACGGCTATGGAACGAAAAATGGCAGGGGTAACATTAAGAGATAGAAAGCGTGCAGAGTGGGTCAGAGAAATAACTCAAGTTACCGACATTCTAGTAGAAATTAAGAAGAAATGGACATGGGCAGGACATGTAGTGCGAAGAGAGGATAACCGATGGTCGCTGAGGGTAACAAACTGGATTCCAAGGGAAGAAAAGCGTAGCAGGGGGCGGCAGAAAGGTGGGCGGATGAGATTAAGAAGTTCGCAGTGGTCAAGTGGATGCAGCTAGCACAGAACCGGGTTAAGTGGAGAATAATGGGAGAGGCCTTCGCCCTGCAGTGGGTATAATCAAGCTGATGATGGTGATGATGATCATTACTGCATTTACGACGTGTTCTCTGATTGCTTAAGTTCAGTGAAAATGCTTACATGTTTGTAACGTTTCTTCGTTGATAATTTGTGTGTTTATTTCCCATTGTTATGCTGGACGACACATGTGTGGAATATTTATCAGCTTAGATTATATATGTGATGACTGCGCGCTGTGTGCGAAACTATGCGGGCTCAGACAACTCGAATAACTTCAGCTCTTCCATTTTCTGTGTAGAGAGACATTGAATGAAATTAAAAAGAAACAAGGGCTTCCGTGCTGAATCAAGGTGGCTCTTAGTGCAACCTTTGCTTTTCAGTTGCACCAGGGCCGCGCTTAGCCTGCCCTAATGTATGCCCACTACCTCTTCCCTGAAGCCCCTGTTACTATGGGAGGATTTTCGTGTTTCTGTGCTGAAATCAAATCAAAGATGTCAACCTTTTTTGGCCATGACTTATTTGCATTTAACAGATCTTCTCACCAGCTCAAATGACCGAACTGCAGCACGCAAAGAAAGTTTGCCTTCTAAGAAACAAATGCAAGTAGGTTCGTCACATCCTAGATTACAACGCGCTCATTTTGAACTTCCAAGTTTTTGGTACGAGGCGGCGTTGTCAGAAAATTAGGCTGAATTCATCCTTTTCGCTTTTTTTTTTTTGTTTCTACAATGAGACTGCTTTCACAATGCAGAGTTCACATGAAAAATGAGAGCAATAAAGAATGCAATCTTTTTCGTGAGCGGATCACGGTGTGAGCGTCAGATTGATTTGCTACTTCGAGATTAATTTGCAACACTGTCCACAACTTTCAGTTGCCGCAGAATGCCTGCTTATCTGCGAGGGAATGACGTTCGCGTAAGAGAGTATACTTTGCGGTAATTGTGGAAGGCCTGCAGCTCATCTTCCGAAGTGCTTACCGGGTACGCGTTCGCTCTCTCATTTCGGGATTGCGACACAATGACCTCCTTTCCCGCCGGTCGCAACCTCTTTATCGGGGGCAATAACTCAAGCTTCAATGACGCAATGATCCTCTCGTTCATTCTCTCTTAGAGGGACTGCATTTCGGCGATTGTTGAAAGCGCGAGTTCTGGGGACGGGGGGCTGTGCACCTATTTGCGCCTCAAAACTTTCGTACGTGAAATTAACGGTGCACTGGTAGGACACGGGTCGACTGAGACAAAAGTTCTCATACACTTCCGCGTATGCGTTAGTAGTAGACCGGCACGTGTTGGAGTCCAGAGCGCTAGAAATTGGGGGAAGGATCGTATTTCTCCTTCAGAGTTGCTTTCACAGATCAAAGGAGGGATAGTACAGGTTTGCTAGACACCAGCCTGGAAAGCTTTATGGCCACTATTCCAGAGGACCTTTCCTCGCTGTTTCACAACATTAGGCCATCGTCGAACTCTCTTTGCCCGCGTGATAAAGAGCCAGTAGTAGTTGCGTCTTTAGATGTCTCGCTCTGTGATGAAGAAATGATCCTCTTCGTGAACTCTAAGCTGTGCGTGATAAACCTGTCGTGTTTGCGCGCCGTCAATGTAGCAAAGACGTAAGCGGTACTATTAACTTTCTTTATTAACCAGACAAGAGGGTGCGACATGATTCGCCCGAAGCGAAAGCCGAACTCGCCGGCCGGAAAACGAATGGAACGCACGTCCACAGATGAGACTTGCTTCCCCGAACAACAGGAGGGTGAGGGAGCCCGCCCCGGGGACCTCCCGCTGGGCGCGGACACGGGCGAGTTCTTGCGGCGACGCGCGGAGATAGGTGCCAGGGTCTGTACATTAAGGCGCACTGCTGTAGTCACAGAACAGACGAGAACACAGCCCCTCAAACACAACAAAACCCCAGACGCAAGTGCACGAATCTATTTGAAAAAGCTAGTCCAACTTTAAACCCAAATTTCAAAGCCTAAATTCAAAAGTTCAAAAAGTGCCCAGTTTCTAGCCTGCGCTTGAGTCACTTGATCAAATGCTTCGTTCAGGTTTACGTCCCATTTCAGCCAGAATGAGACGCATCTCAAATTGTTAAAAACATTATACGTCAAGACAAGCTAGTGCGTTGCTGTGGCAACAGGTACGTAAATAGAGCCACAAATGCTTGGCGAACGCGCCAGTTTGCGTGACTCCTTGAAGAGGGTGCCAAGAGCACTCACGAAATTGGAACCCACTGTCAATACAAAAGGGAAATGTATTTCATGCAGGGAACTGTCAAGTTATTTAAAGTCATTTTATATATTTTTTAAGCTTGTGTAATTGCGTTAGGTTTTCTTTCGCTTCAAGAGTACTTAAATTCTTTCAGCCCATTTTATTCTTAAGGGAATGTTTGCGCACGATTTCTTCACCAAGGCATTCACATAGCTCATGCTACTCTACATAATCTCCAATTATCGGCCATCACCTCGTCCCGAACGTTTTCGTTGACTTCAGCGTTTTCGTTTGCTTGCAAAATGCACTGTAGATTTGACATACTGCGGACCCACTATACATATTTCGCGTATTGCCGTATTTTGAAGCTTCGATCTTGCGTCTACTGAAAATTCATCAAATACTGCAAAGGTATTTTTTTTTTTTTCACCGATGGCAACATCACTGACTCTCAAAGGACTCTTCTCACTTTTTCTTTATAAGCGCTCCCGGTGAAAGCGAACAAGTAGCGCGTAACGAGAGGAAGACTTAAAATCGAATAGAGCGAAAACTGCAGGCTTCTTTGGCTTATGGCAACATCCGGGGGTTACCGGAGAAACGTAAGGCTTCAGTACTGTGGTTGTTCTAGTCGAGGTCGTACCGAAAGCTCACAAGTGAAGACTGCGCTTTTGCGGGCAGTCAGCGACCTTATTTCACGGATTGAATAGCGACCAGTTGAATGCGTAGCATGAATGAGGAAGAAGACCGTGAACAGCCAGGCACATCGGTGCCGATAAAGAAAATAAGTAGGATGCATTTACACGTTTGTCATGTCGCGGCCCTTGCCCTGCTCTGACGGGTTGGTGAATTGATGGGGGGTTCAGTATAATAACCGCGATTGATGCTCTGGTCGACAAGCACATGGGCTTCGGTAATAGTAGCGTTGGATTTAGCATGATAATCATTCCTCGCGTGGTATCCGTGAGGGACGCGTCTTATATTATTCAGGCGAAAATTATACTTGGTGGTGGTGGTTCATATGTGACTTGTGCAAAAAGTGCGACCAGTAAGCGCCAAAAAATAAGCATACTTGCTCCTCGCATCAAAATTGTGACGCAGGCGTTCATTGTGCAGCGTTCAAGGCAGTGTCATGCCCCATTTAGCATTCATCTGGTAGTCATGTCGTAGCCTATGGTTCGTCTTAGGGATTCGAACCGACGACATATGCACTCCCAATTGTAAGTCGTCAATTGTGGGTGTATGTGCCAGCCAAGAATGAAGAGAGGCAGGTATTGCGCCCTTCCTTGCAGCAAAATTCAACCCAACTAAAGACATTAAACACTTTTTCCAACTCTGTGGCCGTCCTTCAGTCCTTCAACCACAAAGGAAAATACTGCGAATTCATGAAAAGCAGTGCTTTCGCACACTGAGTCCGTTTAAGCAGAGCAAAACCTCTGCTAACGTTTTTGGAGTTTGACTGCAGAAATGCGGCACCAGGAAAAAACATATCTGAGATCACAGTTAAAAGGTACATTTTCTCTTTCCAGCCAGGCCGCAAAACTGGGAGGAATACTAATACCAGGAGAACAGCATTAGGATGAAACAGTGCAGCTCGCATGCACTGCAACGATCAGGACGAATGAAGAATTAATGGCTTATAAGCGCTTAAATGCTTGCGGAGTTACCAATGTAAATTAAAGCGACCTGTTATTTCCATAACAAATTCAACTGCAGAAATCTAAGTCGTGTTCTAGAACTCAATGTAGGGACTGCTGCTTGTTGCTGGGAGTTCGTCTATTACCTATGTTAACTTTAATCACTCGCACTCGTCAGGACGTAAGTGATGTGCCCAGTAACTGGGACAGAATATGGTGTTAGCAATAGGTATTTAGTATAAACTTGAATGAAATTCTAGAAATCCACTCCAAGAATCAGGACTACAATTATTTCAGATTTTATTACAAAAATAGGAAATGCAATGGAATTTTATACATCCGCTAATAATTAGCAGAGGACATGAGGACAGAGGACAGTTTGCTTTATACAATTTTACAAGAACGTTATATAGAAAGCTCTATATAACCTGTTTGGAATTTTATGCTTACAGACAACCCAGGCTCTGAAGGACGCCATAACAGAAACTCCGTAAGTTTCTACCAGCTGGGATTCTTTAACGTGCACTGACAACGCATTGTGTATGGAGCACACTGTGTTACAGACTCAGCGCCCCATCGAAAACCGGCTCCACGGCCGCCATTGAACCAGCGTCTTGGGTCTCAGCACACGAGAATCCTACCTTAATCACTTAGCTAGCCTGACCAGGCATTTAGAGGACACGAGAAGTTGGGGAAGGCCTATTTAGAATGTCAGAGAAATTAAACAACAAGAATATCTGCGTTCATACGTGCACCGAACAAGAGCCAGACATCTATTTGAAGTACTAATTTGCCATCAAATTGATACCACAAGCTTTATTCATGCATATAATTGTGAGCACCTTCACATATTCAAAGCAATGTCGAAGTTAAGGGTGTGATACTGCAGCTTCTGCCTGCTCTCCTTGAGTATCCTCGTTAGCCTATACGCGCACTTTGCTAGTCACCTAATCAATAATCCCCCAATTGGTGTCTCTATAACCTTATGCATGCATGCTCACCTGCCTACAGTCTCAAACTACCATCATACACGAAAGATTCCATGGTGTTACACATTGCGTTTGTAGCTCGTTCGGACGAAAAGGCGCCGCTGTGGTCACTACCCAGAAACAAGAAAAACGGGTTCGAAAAAAGCCCACGTGATTTCGTGCCAAAAATCTGACGCAGCCGTTGTAGAGAGCAGCTCTTTAGCGCCCGTTCCATCTTTTCGCGTCGTCGTCGGCGTCGCCGTCGTCGTCGCCGTTATCCCTCGTAACCAGCTCCATAGCCGGGGCAGCCCCTCAATGAGCTTTTATTTGGAACTCGCTCCTTCCGACACCGTTGGTCGCTGCGTGTACCCTCCCCCTTCCCTCTTCCTCCATGGCGGCGACTGCGCCTGTTCTCCAATTGCTGCGCGCGCTCCTGCCACCACCGTTCGCTGCTGCTGTTAACCCCCCTTTTCCTGCGTGAATGACGATGAAAACCATTAATTCTTTTTTATATACAGGGAGGGTGCGGTGGCGGTGTTTTCTGGCTGCCGAAGCGCCAGCTCGTCATCAGCGGATCACGGCGCGTGCATCCCAAACCGAAACGCAGAGCCACGTCGACCTAGCAGCGTCAGAGGCATGATTGAGCCGCTGCTATTTCTTCGCCTTAATAACTTAATTGCTCTCTTCGCTCCTCCTGCAATGCCCCCTGAGCGGCGGCAATCAGCGCCGGATTGGTGGCGGCGCATCTCGATATGTGCTCCGCCCGAGCTGAAACGCATAGCCGCCACCGTTCGCCACTGTGAACCGCCTGCCTAAAAGTTTTCGGTGATTGTACATTCATGTCTTGGTAGAATTAGTTGCCTTAATCTATTGATAAGGTGAATCAGCTAATGAGCTGCACTCAAATGTCGCATTAGGAAGCAACGTATTCGTCGGCAATTTTTGAAGCGAAAAGCTTCACTACGGGGGCCGGAGCCGAGCTTCGCGTATGCCATATGCTGTATGCCGTATGCCGCGACCGAGTAACGTCACAGCTAAGGCCATCTGCGCAGCCCCCTCGCCAAGCTCTGCCGGCGTCGCCTAGCAACGCTTAAGAGGTGTGAGACTCCTCCTCATGAAACAAAAAAAATTAGTATCCATCCGGGAATCTAACCTCCATCCCTAGGATCCCCAGCCGAGCACTTTACCACTGTACCACGTCCCGGGTCGTGAAACGGTCTTCATAATTTCGCTTGCCTACCGTAAGGATGATAGCGGGATTTCACGAGTGACAGATACTGCGATTGGCGCGCAATTTGAAGGTACCAAAGACTAAAATAGTTACGTCACTCAATTTGGGTGACGTCAAGGATTTGACGTCACCCATCTGCCGTCAGCTATGAGGACCAAGCGGGAACGAGTACGCTCCAACGCCGCCGTGCGTCTCACTTGTGTTCTGTGGAAACGGATTTATTTATAGGAAGGGAAAGGCGCGGTAACTGTCTCACTAGATTTCTGTGGACACCGCAACCGCGCCGTAAAGGAAGGGAGAAAGATGGGAATGAAAGTGGAAAGAGAGAAAGAGGAGCCGTAGTGGAGGGCTACGGAGTAATTTCGACCACCTGGGGATCTTTAACGTGCGCTGACATCGCACAGCACACGACGCCTCTTCGTTTCGCCTCCATCGAAACGCAGCCGCCGGGGTCGGGTTCGAACCCGGGAATTCCGGACAGTAGTCGGGCGTCTTACCACTGTACCACCCCGGCGGGGCTCAGCGGACTGATTTATTTGCATGTACCACACCGTAGGACTGCTTTATTTACATGTACCACACCGTAAATGAAGAGAAGGAGGTGGGAGTGAAAGAAGAGGGAGAGATTGAGGTGCCACTTTTATTTGCGGCAAGCAACAGTTTGCCAATCTCTGTCAAAGTCTCTCAATGTTCGATTGCCAAGCAAAACCCTGCCAAACAGTAGCTTTATGCATCTGAAATGCTGTGAGTAGAGCTAGAACTCAGCTAATGTTTATTTTTTTCTTATACAGTGCAATGGCATATATGCCATTCGCGAGGCGGCAGATTTCTGTGCGGTCTGTATATCGAAAATTACGGTGCTGTGTAATGCGTTTTTCTTTTTTTCTAAAGCTTTGATTATGCTTCTAGGAGACGAGATGCTTATGTGTTTGACGAACCGTTCCTTGATAACATTGTCCGCTCTATCACAGACTCTATTATGGGCTACTGCGTTAGGCTCTTAGAGAGTCGTAAGCTAGCCTCGCAAACGTTTCTTGCATCTCTAAAAATGATAAGCTGAGAGAGAAATATCATCCCTTGCTCCTTTTCCGCTGATACAAAAAAGTACTATAAAACCTCTCAGCACCCGCAAACAGCTCGCCTTCCAGGAGACCTCAAATAAAAACGAAGAATTTGAATATCGACTTATGTCCTGGGGAAAGATAATGCTCCAAATCTCTTCTATCATTTCGATCCCTTTGTTGTGATTTTGGCAATCTAATATGACCTAATTTGGATGGATTACGATCGAAAATACCGGTTCGTTGAAACTTTTGTAGAGCGAAGTATAGAAACGTAATTCTTTGATAACCAAATCTTCGCCGCATTGCAATTTCTTCCTACAGGCCCAGGATATTTAGAGACCTCGTTGAAAGCTTTTTCACGCGCAGCCATGATATAGGATTTGCCCCCCCCCCCCCCCCCCCCCCCCTCGAAGCGTTCAGAAATAACAAGCAATGCGTTACGAGCATAGCAAAGGAGTCTTGAAACGAATTTAAGGTACGAGAGGTTTGGGCCACGAATATCAGCTTTGTTTATGCAACATTGCACATCACTATAGAGATGCGCAGCCGAAGACCAATGCAGAGCGTTGGTTCAGGCTCAGTGCAAAAAAGCATCCCGCCATTGAAATGCGCATCTGCTCATCCCACTGTTGGCACCGCGCCCTTTCTTTATCACGGTAAAGCTTCCTCATGCGGTTAGCACTGCTCCATTATTCTCAGAGTTATGTCCTGGCGTCGCATATAACAAAATAGCATTTGTTTCTCCTAGGATCTTGAAAATAGTTATATTGTCAGGAATGCGCACAGAAGAGGACAAGGAAGTGCGAAAAAGAGGCTATCCAGAATAGAGGTTGAAGAAGAGGAAGCTCCCCATCTGTTAGCGCGCCAGGATAAGCTGCAGAATCCCTCTGTAAATAAACCTTAACAATATGTATTCCAAGAAATTTCTTTAGACCCCATCCCGAGCACTTTAGGTGGAGATGACTTTTTATGACCGTCTTGTAATTTGAAGCAAAAACATTACGCGAATAAAACGAAGCTATTTCATGCGTTTACAACGTACTCGGCGCACTGTTCTCAATATTTAACTTCGGTGCTTTCAGTTTAAGTGTTGACAGATTTCGACCTTTGTATGTTCACCGCTGGCAGTGCCTGTATGTTGCACCTTTCTAGAAATTTTCCCACAAGGTAGGAGCTTTGTGGTACCTTCACGGCACTCTGTTTTAAAATGGTACTGCCTTCATACATATCCTACATGTTTTTGGCTTCAAATGTTCCTTGCTGTTACCACTGAGCTGGCTTGGCCGGTCGGTAGGTCGCTTGTTCACTGACTCGTTTACGCACTCCATCGCTCATTCAGCCATAATTAACTCACTTGTTCACTTATTCCCTAAATCGCTCACTCATTCACTCATTCGTTCACTTATTCAAAAGATCGTCATTGCCTCTTTAAATGATTGATTGAATCACTCAGTAACTAAGTCCTAACTTGTAAACTCGCTCGATCACTAAATTCGCTCCATTCGATTGCTTACTCATAACTCATTCGCTGACACCCTTTTACTCATTCATAAACTTACTCACTACTTCATTCAGTCGTTCACTGGCTCATTCTATCCTTCTCCATTCTCACTAACTCACCCACTCGCTCTGTAGTTCAGTGATTGACAACGAGTTAAACTCGTTCAGTAACTGACTCTCTCCATTCACTCGCTCACTCATTTAGACTTTCTAACTAACTAACTAACTAACTAACTAACTAACTAACTAACTAACTAACTAACTAACTAACTAACTAACTAACTAACTAACTAACTAACTAACTAACTAACTAACTAACTAACTAACTAACTAACTAACTAACTAACTAACTAACTAACTAACTAACTAACTAACTAACTAACTAACTAACTAACTAACTAACTAACTAACTAACTAACTAACTAACTAACTAACTAACTAACTAACTAACTAACTAACTAACTAACTAACTAACTAACTAACTAACTAACTAACTAACTAACTAACTAACTAACTAACTAACTAACTAACTAACTAACTAACTAACTAACTAACTAACTAACTAACTAACTAACTAACTAACTAACTAACTAACTAACTAACTAACTAACTAACTAACTAACTGCAGGGTAAATGCTGCTCCCATTATCCATCCTGGCAACCGGTTTGTGTGTCAGCTGCGTCCACCTGACCCCCCAAACTTCCTAATCTCATCCGCCACCAAATTGTCTTCCGCCCCTTGCTACGCTTGCCTTGCTTCGTAATCCAGAATGTTATTTCTTGCTAACGTCGGTTACAGACCAGAGTTTTGAGCCGTTCACGCATGCGGCCATTTCCTGCCGGCTGGCGTGCAGCTGCGCGGTCGTTTAATTGAGGACTACGGGGATGCGGTACGTGTGCAGTACCTCCGCGACCATGCCTGTATAATAGCCGCGGTTTGCTAGCATTAGGGCGTTGAAAAATATTCCCAAATACTTTTTCACCACAGGTTTGTGTGCTACCAAGTTTATTTGCGCGGTCAGTGAGTAAGTTGACATTCACGTTAATTTTGTTTGAGTTCAACACGCAGGTTTTCTAATTCTGTCGTCTTCGTACCATACGACCGAGAAACGTTTTCGAAGAATTATAGCCATTTCTCGTATGTTTACGGATCAAATAAAATTCTAATTTCGATGCCACATTCTTCCTGAAAGCCATAGTTAACTCACAAATTAACGTCCCAAAGTGGCTCAGGCTATGAGAGACGACGTAGTGGAGGGCTGCGGAAACTTCGACTACCTGAGGTTCTTTAACGTGCATTGACATCGCACAGCACACGGGCGCCCATTGCTTTTCGCCTCCATTGAAAAGTGGTCGCCGCGGCCGGGATTCAATTCCGCATCCTTGGGCACAGTAGTTGGGTGCCCTAAATATTGGACCACAGCGGCAGGCCTCTCTCATAAAGCCCAGCGCGGTGGCGCACTTATAGGGCGCTCGACTGCTGCACCCAAGGATGCAGGATCGAATTCAGGACACGGCGGCCGTTTTTCGATGGAGGCGAAAAGCAAGGCGCCCGTGTGCTGTGCGATGTCAGTGCACATTAAAAAACCCTAGGTCCACTACGGCGTCCCTCAGCCTGAGCCGCTTTGGGATGTTAAACCCCATAAACCAACTCAAACCTGTGGGGGAGAGAGAGCAAGCGAGAGAGGGAGGAAGAGAGAGAGAGAGAGACTAACCAGAAGGGCGTTCTTGCTGGCTACTCTGCATTAAGGCAAAGAAAAGAGGGGCGGAGAAAGCGTAGATGCAAAGCAAAAAGGGCAAAAAGTGGCAATATTACATCTCCGTACGTATACACTAGGACACGCGTTGACGTCTACAAGTGCAATTCATACTGTCTCATTGCATCAAGGTTAAAATGTCGAGAGTATCAACTTGTTTCTAGTGTGCTGCTGCTTTGTAGTTATTCGCGGGCTGTTAGAAAACGTGGATGATGATAGAGATTTCGGAAAAACTAAATGACCGATTTTTAATTGAATTTCGTCATTCTGTAACTTCGGGTTCCTTTTCAAGTTGCTGAAGGATTGTATGTGATCAAGTCACAGGTAGAAAATCTGCAGTATAATCGCTGCTTTGTCGTTTTAAGTCATGTAAACTTTAAAGCTAAGCTGCTGCACAAGCCAGCATGAAGGCGATTGAACAAACGACTTTTACACTGCAGTTTTTTGTGCGCCTCATGAGATTTAATACACGTTTGTGACGCTGCAACCATCATTCGGCTGCTGAAACTGAAACAGCATAAAAAGTCAGTTATATATTACTTGCTGACCATAAAACAATTGCACACAGAGAGACATGATTTCTAATGCCCTACACAAAGCTATGTAGGGTATACTGCTGGGCTAGTTGGTGGTGTTTATCAAACATTATGGTATCGCAGCGCTTTCAGACAAGGACAAAGGACTAGGGACACACACAACTGTGCTGAACTTACAACTTTATTTCGGACGCTTTTGATCCGCGCATTTATATTTGACAGAAGGAACTGGACACGCAAGCGCACTCACAAGACAGATATAGCAATCTCAGTAGCAGCATTGCCATATCTCGCATTCTCAGACACCGAATCGCAATCCCAGTGGCCGTATCAGAATCTCAGTACGAGAAGGCCGCCCCACAAAAAAACGACCGTGGTGCAAACACAGAAGAGGCTATAAAAAACAAGGCATAGAAGCAAGTAAAAATAAAATGCAGCGTGATAAATGAAACATGGCATGGAAGAGCCAACCATAAACAAGGCAAAATCATGCAAAGGTGAAGATGCATGAAAAACGGCCAACAAAAAAACATGCAAAAAAATTCAATGAGGCGAAAGATAAAAACAGATAAAATTTCATCAAAGAGGCAACAATCAACAGCCAAAAATTCAATGAGAGCAAAAATAAGGTGAAAAGAAGACGTCACTGAGGTGAGAATTAACAAAATGAGGTAACAATTAACAGCAAAACATCAATGCGCAGCTAAAGTCAGGTGCATATCGTAAATGAGGCGAAATCAGCAGGTCAAAAAAAAAAAAAAAAAAAAAAGAAACAGAAGAGAGAAGTGCGAAACTTGTGCGAAAAACGAACAAGTTGGCCCGCTTTAAAGGCTGTTCTTTAAAGAGCAAATCTCGTTTCAAAAGCAGCAAATGAATTGAAGCAGTGTATAAGGTGCAATCCTAGTCAACAGCGCGTTTATGCAAACTTAGAGTATCGCCCAACGGCGCAGCTCCCGCGTACTGAAGCCCGTCTCTTCCTTGCTCTTAGTTTGAGCGGTTTGTTGTTCAAAACAACGTCAAAAATGATCCGTTTACAGCCGCAGTATGAAATCGGAAAAGTCCGCGAATCCTGTACCGCCAGATGCTGCGAACTCACTGCAACGATGCTGGCAGCGAGCGCGGCGGATGGGCGTTCAGGCCATGTGCTACTCCTTGGTCTGAAAAGCGATGTAGGAAACGTCCTACTCATAGAACGGGCTTACTGTCAATCTCCTTGTCTCACAATGAAATAAAAATATCATTAATTACGCCACCGCCTTAGCAGGGGAGCTAATGTATACAAGAAGATCGGATAAACCGTGACGCACCGGTGGCTGCTGCTACGCAGCTGAGAAGAGAAATTAGCTTGTATTGAAGTTATCTCGATAAGGGTCAGCGATCTTCAATAAGTGTTAATTTTTGACATTAATTTATCACTGGGCTTATTATTTAGGATAACAATAAATCTTTCCACGCTTTTCTGAGCTAGCGCAAGGATCCACGTATGGCTTGCGGAAGGCGCGGCCGGCGCGGCATGTGAAGAAATGCAGTGCTGCCTTCGGACGATGTTTGAGCGCGCTGTTGCCGCGCGAGCCGCACGGCATTCCAGACATTGCGTTATAAATGACAATTACAAATGCAGCCTCGTTCTGCCGATCACCCCATCATGTATTTCGTTTCCTGTCAGTTCAGTTTAGTCGTTCAGTCGTGTCCGACTCTTCGTGACCCTATGGACCATGTCACGCCACGCTTTCCGGTCTCTCACTATCTTCCTAACATCACATAACTTCATCTGCAGTGCCTCGAGGATGCCACCTAACCAACGCGTTCGCTGCCTACCCCTTCTCCGGCGACCCTCAACCTTTCCCAACATCAAATCTTTCTCCAGCGACTCCTCTCTTCTCATCAGATGACCAAAGTGACACGAGAAAATGATGCGTTGTGAAAATCTGGATGACACATGGTTCGATTGCATTCTTACACTTTTCGGTGTTTGTTTAGTTGTTCTTGTTTCTTTTATTGTGTGAACGTGTTCATATATATGGATGCAGGCATGCAATAAACTTGTCAGTTGAAAGTCAGCGCTCGTCTTGTTGTCTTCGTTCGTCCCTGTCGTGTTTTTCGCGCTGTTCTACACAATGAATTACCAACATGCCCAAGCTTCTGTTTTAATGACCAAAGTAGCTGAGCTTTAACTTTAAAATTTGACCCTCCAATGAGCAGTCAGGGTTTATGGTCGACAATATCGACTGATTTGATCTTCTGTCAGTCCAAGGAACTCTCAAGAGTCTTCGTTTCCTGTACCTAATTGGTAATTGTTGCCATAGCCAAGAACGGCGGCGAACTGTGTAACAACAGTGAGCCGCGACTCGCGTTTTAAGTTTGGTAGCCTTGATTAAGCGTAACGATGATAAAGAAATCTGAGCAACAATGATATTAACCTTATTAGGAGCGAGAACATCGACAGAACGGCATCGGACTTCAGTTGCGCTGATTTATTTGGGATCCCAAGTAGCCGCAATCATTTCAATGACTCCATGATTGGCACAAAAATCATCAGCGCGCAACATAGCTGATTTCAAAGGAAGAAAATATTTTTTTTCCTTTTCATTTAGAAACCCACTGCGCTGAAAGTTTATCTTCTTGGAAACTATGCAGCACCATGTCGCCTGTACAACTAATGCTCGTACAACAGAAAGCCGTGCTGAGCCACAAGTCGCACCCCGCACTAACACATTATGCTTGTTTTATAATCACACGAGGAAAATACTTTTCGAACATCGAATGACATTTATTTTACAACCCAGCAAAAAAGGCGTACTGGTGGGAAGGCGTCGAAACACAGGGTGCGCTACTCCGCAATAGCTGTGTGTCTGCTCCCTGTGGAACCTTTTAACACTCGGAATAATTAGCACGGAACGACCGAACTGGAACGACTGTGCTGATCCGTCGATCACCAAAGCGCGGAATGGCGCGGAAGAAGCGTACAAGCCGATGTTTCGGGATTTACGTCGTATACGCCTGTTCCCCAGTGTCGGCGTCCCGCCGTCGCCGCTCCAGGCAGCGAAGAGTGCGTGCCCCCGGCGTATTTTTAACAAGCGATTCCGGCTTTTTTTTTTATCAACAGAATTCAGAAAAAAATTGATACACATTAATAAAGCCCATTCTTTCCAACCACTGAATTTCATGCAATTTGAAAACCGTTTCAGCTTCCCTTTAAGAATACCACACACACAAAAAAAGACAAAAAATGGGACAGCTGCCATGAATAAAAAAAAAAACGTTTTTCTGATGTTTCTCAAATGCAGTTCAAAAAAAAAAAAAAAAAAGGCAAGGACTTTACGCTAAGGGCTGACTTCTTCAGTTTCTGCCTTTGTTGCTTTCGAGCTGAAAGTGTCAACAGAATAACATCCAAACGACAGACTCCATTTGCATTCGAACTAACCTTCCGGCCACCAGAATATGCGACTGCGCAATCGCATTCGTCATAGGGCAAAGAAAAACCTTTGCAATAATGGAGAAAATGACATTCTAAGTGAATTGAGCTACATCGGAGCCGTCTAATTAATACGCGGCACGGCGCAATTAGGTCTTGGGCAGCTTGTTTTGGATCTCGAACATCATAAGACCTTAACATTATTACAAGGCCAGGTGGGGGAAATACTCCCCACGAGGCTGATAAAACTTGATTCACAACTTGATTCACAATAAGTATCGAGGAATAAGGGGAAGTCAGTTAGCGTACCGCAGGCCACGGAGACCTTTGGCGACGCCGGCGTATTCGACGGCCTTGAACTGAACGACAGGATCATCGCGGAACCTTAGCTTATCCCAAGCTTCTTTAGAGGGATCAGGCAAGAGTTCTGAGGGAGGCTTATGGGCATCGCACGCTCAGTCTGTAGCTGTGCCCATATGACTTGCTGTTGTCTTGTCAATGTTTTATGGGGTGGTGGGAGTGTTATTATTGCTTTGTAATGTGCGGTAAGTTCGTGGTATGATACGACTGGTCCGCGGAGGGGTTCTGGTTCTTGATTTTGCGCCACCGCTCGGCAGGCAAATTCTTGAGCATACTGGTGGAAAGCCTCATTTCCCGGATTCCCCGCATGAGCTGGGGGTCAATATTAGTTCGATATCTCTCAAGAGAGGAGCATCTCTTATTTCAGTGAGTATTTGTTAAGCGGCATTGGATACCCTTTCTCTATCAAAGTTACTGATAGCCAACTTTGAGTAGCTTACTATGGTTGTTCCATTAGTTAAGGCGATGGCCACGGCGATGGCGGCCTCCTCCGCCACTAGTGGTGTGGATGCGGAAACCGTCTCCACCATAACTAGCCTCGCTGGGCTAATGATGTGGTGTGTACCTCCCCATATCGAATATTTTCAGGGTTGTCCGCGTCGTCTGCGGCGTGAGACGTAGATGACATCCTGTAGCCGGCTCAGGGTCTTGTGCAGGATCTTAGCTTGTGCTTCTCTTCGGCCTTGATGTGCTTGGGGGTTCATGTTCCGAGGAAGAGGTTTGATGGTGATCCTCTTTCGGATGTCGCGTGAAATAGTTTGAGGGAAGTTTATTAAGGGTTCGACCCCAATACCTAGTCTCTCAAGTGTTCTACCGGTGGGCGTGCTAGACAGGCGCCTTATTTAGGCAGTTCGTAGTGCTTTTTGTGAGTTCCTGGTAGGTATTGTGTGCCCCGAGTTTGAGTAGCTCTTCGTTGGGAGATAAGCGAACCAGGCCCTTGGCTGTTTTGTAAGCCATTCTAATGATGGCGTCGACTCTTTCCACTTCGTGTCTTTGGAGTTTTAAGTACGGAAGGGAGTACGCAATCCTGTTTATGATGAAGGCGTATACGAGTTTGAAGAGGTCTCGTTCTTTCATGCCTGGTTTTCTATTAGTAATTCTTTTGTATTAGTCTGTTTGGCGAACGGCTTATTTGAGTTAGTTGAGTGTTGGCGCCCTTCCAGAGTTTAGTCTGAGCTCCAGAATCTTCATTTCTTGGACCTCTGTTACTTCCAGGCCCTGTCAAGGGCCTGGAAGGGCGTCGTCAAGGGCTATTTTACTGTCGTCAAGGGCGCATTTAATTTGCTTTTATGAAAAATTATAAGCTCCGCTTTTTCAGGGGAGAATTTGAGGCCTGCTCTCCTGGCCTCTTCATCGATGACGTCTGCAGCTGCTCGAAGAGCGGCCTCGATTTCACCGTGAGAGCCCTCTGTTGCCCACACCATAATATCGTCCGCGTAGAGGCTGTGCTGTACTCTTGGTATTTTGACGAGTCTATTCGAGATCTTGATTAATTCCGGACTGAGGAACGGAGAGAGAACAGCCCCCAGATGGGTGCCTCAATTTTCCAGCTTTATCGAGTCGGATTTCAAATTGCCCACGTGCAGTTCCACCGAGCGCTCACCGAGAAAGGCCTTGATGTAGTTGTTACGCCTTTCGCCCAGGGTTAATATCGTTTAGTTGCTCTAGTACAATATAATGGGAGACATTGTCAAATGCTTTCTTTAGCTCGATAGCCAGGATGGCCTGCGTATTTACCTTGTTAGATCTGTTAATGATGTCATGTGACAGTTGATGTGTGACATCTTGTGTAGAAAGTCGGCCCCTTCTGAAGCCCAACATGGTGTGTGGTAGAAGCGAGCATTTTTCGGCATAGTCTTGCAGTATATTAAGCACAACATGCTCCATTAGCTTACCTAAGCAGGAAGTAAGCGACATTGGCCTTAGGTTATCGAGGATGATCTTCTTGTTGGGCTTTGGAATAAACACCATCTTGGCATGATTCAAGGATTAGGGTGTGCTACCACTCTCCCTTCACTCATTCAAGTAATCCGTGAGTGCTGTGACTGAATTTAGATCTAGTTTCCACAGCCCCATCTTATTATTGATTTTATCTGGTCGAGGCGCAGATTTTGTCGTAAGTTGAGACAGTGCGGCCCAGATCTCTGCGTCCGTGAAAGGCTCGTCAAGAGTTGGGTTGTCGCGTCCCGTATAGTTCGTGTACAAATCTCCATTTTTACGGCAGTTTACTTATTTATCTTGTAGCGACGATGTCAATAGTTCCACGCTTTCGAGATACGCATGGAATATCTGGTCTATAGCGTTACTGTTCACTATCTTGGACTGGGTCAAGGGGGTAGAGGAGAAGGTTCCACGTGTTCTGGTTTCCAAGGTGCCCGTTAAGATTGTCGCATGCTTGACACCAGTTCTGGTTTGGTTTGGTTTGGTTTGTGGTGTTTAACGTCCCAAAGCAACTCAGGCTATGAGAGACGCCGTAGAGGACTCCGGAAATTTCGACCACCTGGGGTTCTTTAACGTCACAGCACACATTGACAACGCACAGCACACGGGCGCCTTGCTTTTCGCCTCCATCGAAAAGCTGCCGCCGAGGCCGGGATTCGATCTCGCGTCCTTGGGAACAGTAGTCGAGCGCCGTAACCACTGCGCCATCCCGGCGGGGTCCAGTTCTGGCTTGTAAGGCTAATGGCGTGATCTTCAATTTCTTCCTCAAGCCGCACAATGCGCAGTTTGAGCTTCCCATTAATTCTCTGCTTTCCATTTCTTCATAAGGGCGTGTCTGGCTTCCTACATATGCGCTAGCCTGGAGTCTATGATGGTTTGCTCCCCGTCCGTTTCTATGCTATGGGTGCTCTGAAGGGCACCTATTCATATATCCTGGACCCACTTCTCCAAGTCCGAGATGCTGCACGGCGCATTACTCTCCCTGTCTTTCCTGAATTTATCCCGGTCGGTGTGCTTACAGGAGTTCCATACCTTCTTATTACGGGAGTAGATTTCTATTGTAATGGCGGGAATGTAGCGGTCGCTGTTAAGGCCTTCCCGGAGTTGAGCCATGTGGGATTGATCGCGTTTCAAGCTAGTGACAGATCAGGATTGTTGTCCCTCGATATACTGTTGCCGGTTCTCGTGGGTTTGGTAGTATCACTCAGTAGCATGAAGCCCAGCTCCTGAATCTTCAGCTAAAGTATTGCTATGCCTTTTCCATTGGTTTTCGGATAACCCCATTCAAGGTGATTGGCGTTGAAATCCCCAACTATGATAAGCTGATTCCTTCCGGCCTTCCTCACAATTTTATCTAGGAGTTTACTTGTTTCTTTTGTGTGATCCTTGAGAGAGATGTAGACGCTGAGGACGTAGGTGCTCCTCTGTCCCTTCTCGGAGGGAATTATTTCAACAAGGGTATAATCTAGGTTTACATCCATAGTTTAGGGCTGAACATAGATAATGTCCCTCTTGACCAGGACTGTCGTTGCTGGGTATCAGCGGATAGTTCGCCGTTGCATAGCGGTAACATCTCCTGGAAGAGTAGCCACTCTTGTAGTGCGATAATGTCTGGCTAGACAGTGGTGTTCTGGATGTGGATCTACAGGATGGCCTTGCTGCGCGCGTATCCCTCACAGTTCCATTGCCAGAATGTAATTATATTCCGTTTGGCGGAATCCATGCTTCACTTTGGCTTGTCCCCTGCGCCGGATGAGGATATGGTAATTTGCTGCTGCCACATCACACCATGCAGCACCGATCCGATGTGCTTAATCTGCTGATTCGTGCTCTCCTGCGCAATCTTGTTCTTGTAGAATCTGGGTGGCCGCCTGCTGCCAACGCCCGAGGCCAGCAATGGAGTTCCCAAGTTCTAACACTTTGCCATTTAAGACCTCTTCTATCTCATTCATTACATTAGAGAGCGGGACTTTTGGGGCGCTCCCCTCAGTGGGCGCCGCTCTCTTAATTGGGAAAACGTGATCTGTTTCCATAGGTGGGTTTCTGAACTTTGTTTAACTAGCTATTTTTCAGAGTTCTCACTTCTGAGGGATTGGATGAGTTTTGTTACCAACTTTTCTAGTTTATCTATCCGTGAAAGAAGCCTTTCAATAACTCTTGCCTGATCCCTCACTTTATCATCATTGTCTTCTTCCAGGAGATGGTCTTGTCCTCCGGGAAGTTGTAGACATTCTTGTAGTCCCTTCTTTGGCAGATGTTCCTTGACCTTCGTCCAGAATCTCTCCCTGGGACCTTTAACGGGTCCTTGTCAGCGCCATCTTCAGCCACCTTGACATGGTAAATACCATAATTTCGTATTTCCAGCTGAAATTCCGGCCCTCCTACGACGAGTTATTCCCTCTCTTGGTATATAGCATACTTTTACGCTCCAATGTACGGTCTGCTACAAGTCTTGTTCGCTTCTTAACAATCGTTCAGAATCGCTCCTCCTTTGGTTGGAGGTGCTCCTGTGCCTTTGCAGAGGCGGTTAAGAAGATAAGGAGTTCCTCTGGTAGCTAGCTATGTTCCGGGTCTCCGTTCGTCCTCTTGGCTGTTGGGAGTTTTCAGTGTCGGTCTTCCTGGCGGTTGTCCGTGGTGTTCTACCTTTGACAAAAGCGGAAATTGCAGTTGCTGCTTCCTGTGTTGTGCGGCCCTTTGCATACAATACGTTGGGCCTTGCAGGTTGGTTTCTATTCTTTCGGGGTAGTGGGTGATTATCTCCGCATCGGTGGCATGTCACTGTTTCAGCTTAGGGACATACGTTCTGTCTATGTCCTGTTCTTCTAGTTGAAGCATGATTCCACTCTGTTGAGAGACAGAGCCACTTTATGTAGGGCTCCCGGATACCGCAGCACACTGGGGAGCGTTGTACGAGCCACGGTGACAACAATGTGGTTGGATTTCCCATACCTTTTTGCAGATATAACATCAACATTAGGGTTCATGTGTCTGTAGTTAAGTCTCAGCTACGCACCCGATTCCCCGCTATATTCATTGTGTACTATGCACTTGATAGAGAGATCCGAAGCTGGTACGTAGGTTTGTACAGGGTACGTTTTGCCGTTGAGGGTAGGGGCCACTACTGTCTGTAAGCTTTTCCACGAGCACTGCTTGTGGTGCTGACTATCATGGCTTGGTTGATTGGGTGTCGATGGGTGATATCTTTTTCGAACCCTTAGGCGTCCTTGATGTCAGCTTGCGATCTGAAGACAATCTTTAAATGATCGGTAGGCAGGGGTGGGAGTTTGATCTTTTTTACGTATGGCACTCTAGCCTTTGCCTTCCCATAAATGCTTAAACAGGAAGCAGGTGAGCCTGCCGATAACTGCAGAGCAGCGCATATCCGAACCTCAGCTTACCTTGTGATCAGGTCTAGCGCCATAGCGAAATAGACCGTACACTAATTCGCACCTCGAGACGTGGCTAACGTTCTTTTCCCATTACCCCCTACGAAAGCCTCATGACTGCCCTTCAAAATAAAGGACTTGGAATAAAGCAATATAGAGCTCGATAAAAAGTTATCAATCAATCAATCAATCAATCAATCAATCAATCAATCAATCAATCAATCAATCAATCAATCAATCAATCAATCAATCAATCAATCAATCAATCAATCAATCAATCAATCAATCAATCAATCAATAAATAAATAAATAAATAAATAAATAAATAAATAAATAAATAAATAAATAAATAAATAAATAAATAAATAAATAAATCACTTATTCGATGCTTAAATTCATGCTGTAAAACGACTTAACTTCATGGGTAGAAGCAGTTGGAGGCATTTTGTTGACATTTACCAACTTGCGCTCTACTTCAAGGCATGAATTTTAAAAGATTGTGACGCCAAGCAACAAGAGAGATGCACCTGCTGGGAATGAGTCCGTTGCATCTCTTTCGGCAACGCGCCAGCTAGGGCGAAGGCCACTGACGGCGCAGATTTTGGGAGAATCGGCGGCCAAGACGACGGTCACTTATCGCCGTGAGCGGCACCAAAGAGCTACAGGAAGTATGCGTCGAAATGACCCCACCAATTTGGCATTGACGACCATGGCGTTGAAGTGGCCAAGTGCAATGTCGACGCGTAGGCGACAAGGGGCGAAAGGAAAGTTGTGTCCTCCTATTTGTTGCTTCTCCACCCTCTTTCTAAAATCGGGGTCCACGTACAGGTTAACATTGTGAGTAAAGTCGCGGAATTTAAGAGGCCGATTATGGTCGCTCGGATCATGGCCGTTTGCATGTCTTTACTTGTTTTCATACTTTTTTCTTGCATGTTGCGTTGGAAGAGCGTAGCAACATTGAGTAATGTTGAAGGGGTGGGGCAGGCAGCAACTAATCAATCAGGTTGATATTTGTAGCAACTGGCTGATTCGAATGTGGGTTATGGCCCGAGGCATTACATGTGAGCCTGAGGGTTCAGCCGAGTGTTCCGAGCTATGGCTTAACGCGACATCTTCGGCTAGACCGAGGTAGCCAGATACGTTCTGTTCAACCTTTCTGTAAGTCTTAATATTGTAAAGTTTTGTGTATATAAACTTCAAGTCATCTCTTTGCTATCTCCAAGTGTCGCTATTCGTATTTCTTCAATCGCTATCGCTCCACCCCACCGTTCTGGAAGAGCAGACCTAAAATTCACTCACAATTTCCGACATTTTTGACAGAAGCTATTAATGTGTGGGCACCAGACGAGTGTTTTACCATTTTCAATTGTCTCCAGTTATAACACTACTTCGCCTGTTTCCTTCTGGCGATGCTGTTTCAACAAGAATATATCTCCTTTTCCTGTAGTAATAATTGAATATAAATTTTGTGCCAAAATATAAAAGGGAAATATCATCTGGAACAACATGGTGCCACTCGCTTGGCTGGCTACAGAGTATGAATAAAATGTTGAAGAATATGTACTACGCGGAATGAGAGGCAAGCCCAACGTACAATTTAGGTATGCTAAAACCGCTCTAATGACGGCGCAGGTGTGCGATGGCGTCAAAAACTGTGTACTTTAATTCATAATGTAAAACTATTCGATATCGTAGCAGAATCTCTGTTGCGATTTAGAACAATTGTTAGGTCTGTTTAGTTATCGCAGTATTACATGAGTGATCGCTAAAACTTTATTTAACAATTTCGCTACAAACAACTATAGCTTATGTCGCGTGGGTATTTACATTGAGGCCTAAGACGAAGAAGAAATGGCCGTGGATTGATTTCGAAGAGCGCCCTGGGCCGTTTCTGTCTACAGCGACAAGAGCAGTTCGAATATATTAGAAATTTGCTCTACTTCTTCGTTCCGTAGTGAGGGAGGACGAATAAAAGATCAATACTTCGCCAAAGTCGGAGGCCTAAGCATTGGAGCTGTTCTCCCGAAGGATGTCTGCCCGTTAAAAATATTTGCTGCGAAAAAAAAAAATACGTAGAGTGTAGTGGTCATGGCAAACACCGAAGCTCATTTCAAGAATAATGACTTAGGACGAAATCGCTCCCATGCTTCTTGCCTTTAGGGGCGAAAAAGGAAAGAGTAATTAGTCGTGAATGGCCGTTCTCGTCAGCACCTTCGTGCGCTCCTTGGGTGTCCACAACTTCTGAAAGCTCGGCTGCACACGGAAGTAAACACTGCGAGGTGAACACAAGAACACATGAAGGTGTGTTTTCTCAAAAAGATGTTTGAACATTTTGTTTTTCTTGTTTTTAAAGGAACTGCATTATATTCAGCTCTCTCTCTCTCTCTCTGTCTGTCTCGAGAGAATATACGCATTTCTTGTGCTGCCAAACAAGAAACTTCCGGGAGGAGTTAATGAATTCTCAGGCTGCGCCACGCTATTTAAAAGTAGGCTGCGCCGCGTGTTTTGATGTATAGCTCCCGTCTGAATTCGTAGCTTCATGTGCGCCTCAATTTCACTGCCTTTCATTTCAGTCACCGAAACATTGTTTAAGCAAAAAATAACGCAAAGCTCCCTTTCTTTTATTAAGAGGCTTGAATAAACCAGGTGCCTTTGAAACTAAAATAACCAACGTTTTTGAATGTGACTCTTTAGTGATACTGAAGCCCACTATAATACGCTAAGCATTGGTGTTTTCTTGAGCGATTACTTAACTATATAAAAGCACCCTGCAACTTAAGTTCAGTAACCCTTCAATGAGAACTTTTCTTCGCTTAGAAGGAAGAAGGGAAAAACTTTATTTGGCTCTGTGTTACTTTTAGGCGGTGTTAGGGCATCTTCAGAGGGGTCTCCATGTTGCATCCCCAGGATTCTTCTCCGTCCATCTTGCCCACCGCAAACCAATGGTCGGTGGCCCTCATTCGAGGGCTCCGCTAGCCACTGCCGCCCGTTCAGCTTGCTGTACCAGACCTTACTGGTCTTCGCAGCGGTCACTGGGCAGCAGCGTATCCCATTGCGCTGCACTCGAGCTGAGTATTTTATTGACCACTTCTATGTTTTGACAGGCCCATAGTGTAGGTTCTGCATTTTGTTGCGTATGTGTAGGTTTGGGTACGAACCTGTCTGTAATTATCTCTAAATGACAGCTTCCTCTCTGTTGAGAGAACTCTGCGGCGGGGGATATCGCATTCTTTTGCCTCTATAGTTCTCTAGTATGGCCGAGTAATGGCGACTATTCCTTCGGTGCTGGCGAAAGTTCCGCGGTCTCGTCGGATGCTCGGCAAGTAGCGTATGCCCGAGCTATTCTGTCAGCCTCTTGGTTCCCAAGCTGCCACCTCCATGTGCCCTGTACCCACCAAAGTTTGTGTATGGTCTTGCTGTTTTCTTCTTCGTGGTTTTTACACTTGCCACTGGCTTCGAGGAGTATACGGAGTGCGCGACGACCTATCCTGCCATTTATGTAATTTCGGCAGGCTGTTTATAAATCTGTTAGTACCATTAGCAACTGCCTCGTTCTATAGCCATCCGTTACCGCTAGAGCAACGACTACTTCCGCGACCTCTGCTACCGTGCAGTGCAGCACAGACGCGCATGGGCACAGAAGAAAAATTGGGAGGACACTCCAGCTTCGCCTTTACTAGTTTGGCGCGGTGGAGTTTTAGGACATTTTTTTTTTTGCATCGCCTTCTCCGTCCCTTCTCGCTTTTTTGAGCATCCTAATCTGCCTTGTGCGGGAGGATGTGGCGCCATCATTCGGGAGCGGGCGGGAAACACATTGGACGGCAGTGTAGCAGACGACGCGAAAGCGCACCATACGAAATGGCCACGCTGACGCAGGTAGAAAGTGAAAGCTCCCCCCTTTTTTGGCCTCAGGGCGGAAAGTAGTGACAGTGATTGCAGCATATCATGTTCACGCAGTATGGAGGAATGTTACAGCGTTTTCACAATCCACTCATAACGCACGCATATACAGTGTTCGTATTGTGAGAGCGTGTAGCGCGGGCCGTGTTCGACGTGACAGAATGAGACGCTCTCAGCGTGCAGGTTCACGACAGACAGGAGAGCGCGGAGGCAGAGAGAGAGAATGGGATCTCAAAGGGCAAAGCAGCTAGGGGTTTGTTGATGCTGCAGAGCTAGATGGAATCGTCTCGTGCGACTTACGAGTGGAGCATATGCGCGGGGTGTCTTGAGTTACAGAGCACAAGGCGGTCACCGTGGCGCCGGCAATGTGCAATGGGCGTCGCTTCCTCATCGCGTCATCTAAATGCGTGCAGCTATAGTATTTCATCTACGAGGCTTGGTACTTATACACCCCCCCCCCCCCCCCCCCCCTTCTGAAAAGGGCATTGTCCAGGCCGGAATGCACACCTGCAGGAAACATGCGGCATTTTTTTTTTTTTTGCCAACGGATGATTCAGCGCTGTGGCCGGTTTCTGCCCTCAGAACGGATGTGGTCGCAGTGGTGAAAAGGTTCTCGGTGCATAGAGAATGGTCAGTCTGTTGTGAAAGGATCCACAAACTTTCTGCGTCCGCCGCGATTTCTGCAGAATCAACGACTTGGTGACACATGCGCATCTCCTACATATCGGATGCGCATCTCGATCAGGAACCAACGCTGTTCTACGTCCAGAGTGATCCACTCTGCAAGTGAACGAGCATATGAACCCTCCAGGAGACTCACTTGTGCCAGGCGGTTTCCTTGCCGTTGCAAACAGTTGGACGAAGACGACGATTATCAAGCTCCGTAACGAAGTGCATCTTATCGCGAACACCAAAAGAACAAAATCCGAATGCTTTGGTGAGCACGAAGGCGAGCCTGTAAGGTAAAAAAAAACCCACTGTGCAAGAGCGCCAAGTGCGTCATATGCTCCGAGCGGCAAAAAAACAGATACTACAGCTATGTATGCATCTAAAGGAAATATGCATGATGAAAAGTACCGACTGGAGTTTGCACCCAGCCTGTAACGCACCAGCGATAGCTGCAATGAGGATTTATTCGGTGCGTGCTTGTTTTAGTTGCGCCTGGGCCTAATGGCGATGTATTTTGTCGCTTCTTTTCTTTATGTGCGAAAGGGCTAGGTAGCTTAGAAATCACAGGTTGCACAACATCGTGCCATCGAGGGTGTATGCTTGCAGGGGCTATCTGACAACATAGGAGAGCGGTAAATCTCAGAGAAACTCTGAGAAAGAGATGAGTACGGCGGTTGAGTTAATTATTAGTATATGTTAATACAAATTAGTAATATTAAAAACATCTTGCAGCCGCTGTAATTATTGGCCTTTTAGTGTTTTGGAGTTACGTAGGCGGCAATGTTTTCGTCATGCAAACGGCGAGTAGCATTTGTATTCAACGCAGACTCCGCAGACCAACTTTAGCCTTAAAGCGTGGGCCTGAACACGCGCCTGTTCGAAGTCGTTTCCCTGGTTCTCAAGGGAGGAATTGCCTTCGCCCTGGTGACTTTCCTCGATTCCGAGCTACTGCAGCGGCTTTGGTCACGTTTTGGGATGCACGAACCAGCCGCTACAAGCACCGCTTTCCTGGAGACCTCGGCTAACGAAAACGCCGCGAAGGAAAAGCAGTAGGTAGATCTGCAACAAGCGCAACTCCGAACAACACGCGCTGCTCGTGCGCAGTTTAAGCAAGACATACGGCTTCATCCGGCCTCTCATCGCCATCGCTTTGCGTCACGGCGAGTGCCTCGGCTTCGTGGGCGTCTTGCGCACCGGCAAAACCACGCTGTTCAGCGTCCTTGGCGGCGAGCTGTTTCCTACGTCCGGCGACGCCTACCTGGGCCCCACGCCACTTACACTTCACTACCGACAGTGGCTGCGGAACATCGGCTACGTTCCTCTTGCCGGAGGTCTCCTGGAGACACTCACTGGCCGGGAAATGATATGCCTGCTGGCCGTGCTTTGCGGAGTCCAGCACGTACCGCGCGTTACGAGGTCTCTTCATACCATTATTTATTTATTATGAAATAAATAAAGAAAATAAATAAACAACGCCAGAGCCAGCGGCAGCTGCCCCCTGGAGCTCGCGCTGCACGACGAGATGGCCGCGTCAGGCTCGGCGAGGTCGACAATGGTAAGAAGAGACCTCGTAACGCGCGGTACGTGCTGGACTCCGCGAAGCACGGCCAGCTGGCATATCATTTCCCGGCCAGTGAGTGTCTCCAGGAGCCCCCGGCATGAGGATCGTAGCCGATGTTCCGCAGCCACTGTCGGTAGTGAAGTGTTGGCCTTACCCAGGCTCTACCTTCCGGACTACGACAAGCAGACGCGCGCTCTGGTGCGGCGAGTGCTGGAATACCTTGGACAGCACAGCACCGTTATACTGACGTTCGAGCATCTTCGCCACTACGAGAGCGTCTACGACCGCATCGGCATCCTGGCGGCTGGCCGCATATACTGCATCGGCTCGGTGAAGCAGCTCAGTGAAAAGTACTTCAGCGGCACCACGTTTACACGTTCCCCGATCGTAAGTGCGATATGGATCATGAGCGGCTTATCGTGATGGATGTGATCGACAACTTCCCGATGTGCTCGATGGTGCGCTGCTACGAGGGCCTGCTGGAGTTTCGTATTTTTGAGCCGCCGACCAGCTTATGCGAAACGTTCGACCGCCCACTATTCCTTAAGCGGAAGCACAATTAGTTTCACGTTTTCTATGTCAGCGACACTACTATTCGCTAGCCTTGGCTGCAAACATGTTGGTCTTCACGCTCGCGAATAAGACGTATTTAACGGGTCGGGTGGGAAGAGCGGCGGGGTTCACAAACAAAATGGGAACGAGGAAAGCTGGATCAGGGGGGGGGGGGGGGGGGGGTATAGTAGTGAGAATTCTTTAACCGCTTTTGCAATATTTACTTGACCGGGTGCGCTATAATGATTGTTTCTCAGCCGGACCACATTCAGGTCTTATATAACACTGGCCAAAATAAGGTGAATGGATACAAAGGAGACCTCTTTTGGGCTTTCCTTTGACTGAACTTGTTTTTACGGCAAATATATTGTTACCTTACACCATTCTGATACACTGCAGCTTTTTTCGTTATCATTCTGATAGCCAGAGCAACGCACGTCTAAGATGTGCAGCCACGACCTTCCAGACGCAGTATGTGAAATTGTGAACATGCATAGGTGAAGTTAGGTTTGGGCCAGGAGGATAAGACTCCGCGTTGATGTCTGGAACAATGTTTACTGTATCCTGGTTACAACCACAGCTGTGTTCAGTTATTAAGTTCTTTTTTCGCTTCATATTAGGCGACTATGGGTGCGTGAAAATGTGTGCGCGCGTGTGCGAGGGGCTGCGGTCCGATAGCAAAGGTCAACGCGAGGTGCATGCGACAAGGCGACAATATGCGACAGTATGTAAAAGTGTGGACTTGCATTGGTGATGTGAGGTTTGGGGGAGGGGAATAATACTCCATATGAACAAAGACTGCGGTGACTGGTACAATGTTTACTTGGTTACGACGAAAGCTGTGTTCAGTCCCCATGTTTATTTTCGCTTCCTATTGGGCGACCTATTGGTGCGTGTGCGAGGGGTTGCGGGCCGATCGTAAAGGTCAACGCGAGGTGCTCGTGACATGGCGATGTCTTGGTCCTTCTCCGACTGCAGCACAAGCCACTGCCAGTCGGCAGAATATGAGAAGATATTTTTCCGGAGCATTCTCTTGAAACGCAGCTGCAAAGCCCCCAAGTGTGCTTCCTGTACATTTTTTCTTAAGTCTATGCTACAAGCGGCGGAATAATAACGAAATCCTGCAGCTACGAAAAGAAGCCACCAAACCTTTCGCGAAAAGTCATCCTGTTAAACTCTTGAAAGAGCAATGGAAGCATACCACTTCCTAGCTTACATACGCTTTCATGGGAGGGGCTGTTTCAGCTTCAACGGTATTTTTCTTAGTGCGAGTTCTCGATTAATGACGCCGGGCACTCCACCAGAGTTGTTGAACACCCTGCTCCTACTAGTTTCTCGTTCGTTAATCAGAATGGCCTCCTTTTCAAGGAACTATTCTATAAAGCGTGAGAAAGCTATTAATTAGATTTCCTGAGTTCAGTTTCTTTATGTCATTACGAGTCGCCACCATTTAATAGGGACTGCTATGCCCCAATCTACTCATACGCCCGATTTTTTTTCTTACTGCTGGCTCAATAAGAAAAGTTTTCTACGATGATGCTGGCGAATTTGGCTAGTCACGTGGCAGTATTTTTGAAGGATTGTAAATAGGGCGGCGGAAGTCGTAGCGTGATGGAGACAGCGCAGCTAGAAGTTTTTCGAGATGAACTTATGCATCTACGCGTTTTCTCTGAAGTTGATAATTAGAGAATTAGTTAATTAGTATACACTAATTAACTGTAGTGAACAAAATATAGGAGAATAGCATATGCGACTTTGCAAATTTCTGAATTTGTTTCACTGGACTAGGGCGAACTGTATCTTGAAAGCCTTGGTCGAAGTTAGCTGGGACACCCGGTATAAATTGCGCGTGCCTAATTCAGAAAGGGATAAAAAAGACTTGTGAAAAAGTTGAAAAGCTTACAATGCAGTGATCAAAACAGTAAGGACGCTATGAATTTTGCGTGTATGTTTCTGAAGTGATGCCGTCGAATTCGACCTACCCAGCCGAGGTGTCCCGGTGGTTACAGCGCTTGACAACTGTACAGATGTACAGGGTCGTCCACTTCTAGCTATAACACAGACACTGCTTTCAAATCAACATTACGTACGAAACAGCCACATATCGATGCAAATCGATGCACGCACACAGGGACTCGGATGTGCTGCTTCACATGGCCTGCCACTTAGCTTTATTGTGTGGCCGGTTCGAACGCAACAGCGCTTTGAAGGCGGGGAGCGTGTTACAGCTAGAAGTGGACGAGGCTGTACGCGGGATCGAATCCCAGCCTCGGCGGCCGCTTTCGATGCCGGCGAAAGGAAGGTGCACGTGTGCTGTGCGATATCACTGCGCGTTAAAGAGCCCCAGGTGGTCGGCATTTCTGGAGCCCTCCAGTATACGGCGTCTCTGATAGCTTTACTCGCTTTGAGACGTTAAACCCGACAGAACAAACCACAATGCGAAATTCGGGTGTGCCACCTAGTACTTCGGCGTCATAACCTCAGCCTTTGCATGTTTCACAGATACCTGCATAGATAAACCCACTTTTGCTTACCCGCCCTGCGTTCTCAAAACAAGCTGCACATCTCAATGCACTCGTAGCCTATATGTTTCATCTCCACATGCCCGTACTTGTCGAACTTCGCTTATACATTAGCAGTCGTTATCAATTTCGCTTGTGAACACTTCCAATCAATATTTACTGTACTCATTCCTTACTTAAACCTCCTCATCGGGTCTTTCATACATGGCATATCGATGCGAGAAAAAAAAAGTATATACATGCTATGAAATCAATCTTCTGTCAGCAGAATAAGAGTTCAACCGATCTACTCCCCCTCTCTTTACGTTAACGACTTCAAAAGCGAACTTCACTATAAAAGTACCAAACAGCACGGCCATCATTAAAATATAGGCACGTTCTCCTTGTTTTCACCTTTCTTATATACGCCCTTCTGGAGAACGAAGCACGGAATTAAGTGACAAGGTAATCATGCATGACCACGCACGAAAGTTACAGCGGCTGCATTCGATATCAAGTGCGCACGCTACAGAGGCTGCATTCGATATTGCCAGATACGCTTCACGCTCGCACTATCACGTAAAAAGCAGCAAGTAGGCACGGCGCATGCTCCGGTATGACCGCTTAATCCTCCACGCAACACCTATTGTGAGGGTGACCTAGAAGCCGTGCCACACTGTAGCCGAGTGGGTAGCGTGCTGAACTCGCACACGCGAAGACGCTGTTTCGAATTCTAGCGCCTGCAGCGTTTCTGCCTTCGATCGCTGTGTTGTGGGGACCGAGATTTTTATTGGTCTCGTTCCGGACCCTTCCAGACTCCGGCTGTACACTTAGCCGCCCTGTGTGGTAGACAAGGGGAGGTGGTTTGCCTTTTAGGCACAGCATCTCCTTTCGCTGTCTCCCGGGCATCCGAAGGGTGGATGCCTGTTGCTGCTGGTGCTTGTTTTGTACGCATACGGTAAACGGTAATGAATATGGAAGACGCAATGCGGCGACTGTGCAAAATGCGAAACAAAGTTGAGAAGCGGCATCGTGCCTTTATATGTCACACCAGGACAGTTTCCACATGTATATATCCGCCTGCTTTTGAAATGAATCAGCTCTGTCTCGAACTTTCCTCTTTCTGTTAGCGTGTTCTGTGTACCTGCTGTATCGCGTTCATTCAATTTAGGAAACGCTAATTGTAGAAATGCTTCATACTGCAGTATTAAACAGTACATGAGAGAAGGAATGATCCTGAAGAAAGATTCTGCGGAACGAAGTTCAGGATATGAACTGGAGGGGAGGGGAGGTTGTATATCCGTAAGGCATGTTTAGAATCGTAATTCAGTCGTTTGTGAATTTCATCTGTGACGACGTGTCTTCGCTGCTGTAGTTCGTAACAGTAATTCCGCACGAAGCGTGCAGTAATCTAGCAGGGGCAACTTACTACAATTGGCAAAACATTCATAAAGCGTGAAGACCTGCCAATCGGCTCGGGAGTCACGACTGATGTGCGATAACGTCAGGTCATTCAGGCGGACGCTTTCGATGGAGGTGGAAAGGAAAGCACCCGAGTGCTGTGCGATATCAGTGCCCACTAACACCTTAGGTTGCCGAAATTCCCAGAGCTCTCCCCAACGGCGTCTATCATAGCGTGATTTGCTTTGGGGCAATAAACAACAAAACAAACCCAACCTGTAAGGAACGCTCGCCGGTGGTATTCTTCCGACCTATCTGTAACTACATGACTGTAAGTTTACATAATCAGACAGAGGTTATAATACTCGTTAGGGCGTTACTTATTAATGTGTGAACCAACTTCAAGCTTTTTGTTCCCGTTTATCACAAAACTGTTCTCTGCCTGCAATGAAGCTAACTGCTGCGAACCTGCTCTCGAGCTGTAGCCGATAGCAAAAATGTTCGGTGACGCTAGTCCCCTGGAAATGAGAGAGCTAAAACAGGGCTGCAATAAAACATCGTGCTGGGCTAGTTAGTTAATCATATTCAGTAAGAAGACAGCGCAAAAAACAACCACAGACAAATTAAAATCAGCTGATAGCAATGTTCTTTTGTATCGCGTGCTCATCTATGGTTGACTGTTTTCGCTGTCTTCGTACCGAGTATAAAACAGAGCGTAGAAGCAGTGCCGAATGCGAAACAACATGCTTAATAGAGTTCACATGTAAGAGCGCATAAAGTCGACGACAGCGCAAAACTACAGTGCTCAGGCCCTTTCGTTTTACCCTCCGCTTGTTAAGCACTAATCTTCATAAACTAATCTAGCTTATCACGTTAATACACACCACAAGTTAATAGTTAATAGAGGAGCTGTATTACACCGGCGGAGGAGTACAATTACGTATACCAGCGTTTCGATTCAGGGAACACTGGTACGCTTCTCCGACGATACCAACTAAACCCCCTCCCTTTAATGCGCTGCGTCCGGAACACTCGCCCTTCGCAATGGCAAAAAATTCCGGCCAGTTTGGCACCCCAGCTACAAAGCAGAAATCGAAGGAGGGAGGGGGGTTATTTATTAAACATAGCTGCACCCCCTACAGCTTTCCGCGTACCTGTCATTTACCTGACGCTATGGCATTGTTGCGTATACGATCGTAACAGCGAGGAACTTAGCGTGTGGAGGTCCCGGAGCGACGGCGATGACCCAAGTAGCAGACATTACGTGGCCCACCTGGGGCTCGTATGGGCAAGTTGGGCTTGGGCAATCACAATAACACCCATGAGGGCCCTCTTTAGGGATCAAGCGGGCAAGCCTGAATTGGGCTTGCCCCTGCTTTTTCCATCTGGGCATCATATAGGCGTGGAAAGGGCTAACTGAGTACATTCCCACGTCTGACCCTCAAGGGTCCCGCTTGGGGAATTTTAGGGCCAATGCAAAGAAAACTTGGGCTTTGTGTAGGAAAAGCGTGGGCTAATCTAATTGGGGCTGCCCACTAAAAAGCTGAATAGGTCCCGCATGGGCCGCGACGGGGCTAAATACGGGTATGCCCACACTTTGCCTACATGGGACCATTGAGGGGTACTTGTGGGAAGGTCAGACGCAATTGTGGAATTCATGCAGAAAATTCCTGGGCTGCCCCAAATAGGGCTGCCCACCAAAATCCTAGATAATTTCCACATGGCCGTTAGCGGGGCAGGCAAGTGCTCCTGCCCGCTTCTGCCCGCATCGCTCTCTCGCGGGGCAATTTAGGGCAATCCGATGCAAATGTGGGCCTAAAGCAAATAGAAGACGGGGTAGTCCGATTGGGGCTGCCCACGCAAAAGCCAAATAGGACCCGCATGGTTTGCGGCCGGGCTGAAAAGCGAGCACACCACCACGCTGCCCACACGGGTATTTCTTGGGGTACTTCAGGGAAAATGAAACATATATTCGTAGTCCATGCGGTAAAAATAAGATCAGCCCAATTGGGACGGCCCATGAAAGGCCGCAGTGGGCCCCAAATGGGCCGCAGGTGGGCTTACCGCTCTGAAACGTCTCCACCCTATCTTTAAGGCACCATTTTATTTATGTAAATCATGTTATACCGGTGACTAATTGCCTCTTTTGGAGGTTTCACATAACAGTCCTAAGCATATCCATGCCATGAAAAAAGACTATTTTTAATATAAAAACTACGTTAATCATGCAGTATCGACAACAAATATGCAACAATAACTGTTCCGCTTTACGAGTATGTACTGAACGACCTCCTAATGTTTCTTGCGGCATTACTATTCTACACACACCACCCAAAAAAATATTCAGACCAAAATGTGGGGGGTGATGTAGGCCAGCCCACATTATTGTAGTGTTGGTAACAAATTTCTCTCATGTTACTGAGTGTCTCATACAAGCAAAACAATAGTGCTTAATGTTTCGCACTTGGTGATTATTGAAACTTGGGCAGCCCCGAAAATGCCAGATTCAACCCATGAGGGCAGCACGTGGGTCAGCCCGAAACGGACTGGCCTCCGCAAATCCTGCACCTGTACAATTCAGGTATTGGAGGGATTAATCGACTAAAAAATTAAAACCTTGATCAATGGGATGGCACTGCATGCACAAATATGGGACTCATTAATGAATCTGGTGTGCTACCTACATTCGTCTACCTGGGCTGAAAGCGGGCAGCCCTATTTGGGCTGCCCACACGGATACAGATTGGGACCGATCGTGGCAAAATTAGACAGCCCACGCGGGGCCCCTCTGGGTACGCGTTGCAAATCCCGCATGGGGCCCGTATGGGCTGCCCCGACGGGCCCAACGCGGGTCCCTACGTAATAGCCCACTTTGAGCTTCGCTGTCAGGTGCCTGTGCTGCAGCTGCGATTCTGCAGGGGTGATTCTGGTCATCGTATGCCCGGCTCGACTGGAGCGCTTGCCTGAGGTACGGGTTTTGAGAGATTGTCTTTAGCGCATGAAAGTGAGGGCCATGTTTCATGAGCGCGAACCAATACTATCGTATGAAATTCACCCCTCTCGGTGTCTTTAATGCCAATCATCAAAAAACTTCACTAGTTTTCTTATCACACCATAATATGCAAGGCAGCGTCGAATATACTATTTTCGTGACATTATAGAATCAGTTTAAAAGTTGGTCACAATCACTGAAAAGGGTTGTTAGTATTGAGCGCTAACGATGACATTGAAAGCGCGAAGTTTTGACGATAAGGGGAACACTTACGCTCCGCCTCAAAGATATCACGCGATAGCGGCCTGTGGCCCAGTGGGGTGTTTCCGCATTGAGAAAAATCGGCGCAGACGCACAATTCGCATTGCGAAAGCAGGTTTGAGACTTGGTAGGGTGCCCAAGACTTCGAACACGGAGGCGCCATTTGACGTAGAAGGCCTCGATTAGTTCCGGTGGCTGCCACATGTTGGCGCCTATTTTTCCGACACGTTTTTCGAATTCGGGGGTAGCGACACCTTTTCCACTGAACGATCGAGCTGCGTGCGTTACAAAAGTCTTGGAATAAAGGGGAACTTCGCATGATTCGGGGCAAATCGCTTTGTTTTAAGTGTTAAAGAGTTAAATCATAGCGTATCCACTTTGAGACATACCAGTTACGCAAAAGTTTGTATTATCACGTTCCACAACAGCGTTGCGAAGGCCACACGGTAACATAAAGATGTTTTATTAAAAAAAGTGGCCGAGTTTTAACATATGCGAATCGATGACACACGGTACGCTAATCACACAATAATCGGCGTAACGCCGGGAAATCACACCGCACGTTGGCGAGCTGAGCACACGCGCATTAAGAAAATATCATTCTAATGTGTTCCTATCCCGTCACACAATACATGGTGCTAAAATCAACACGTGCATCGCAGAGACATTCGAGCTCGTCATTCTGAGGAATTATCGCCAGTGCCAAAAAATATCTGTGGTTAATGGAGATACACAGCATTATGCCGGAATGAAGAGTAGCGAGGAGCTAGATGTAGTAACGAAATACGTCTACTTATGACGGATTGTGGCTACAGATCCAGTTCACGAAACGTACGTAAATAACTAGAATCAGAATGGGGCGAGTACTTTGGGAAAGTACCATCGGATCATCAATGACAGATCACCAGCAGTGCCGTAAATACTGAACATTTCAGATACTTGTAGGTTACTATGGCGTCATTTTGATTAAGAAAATTTATTTCGTCGTGTTTTCTTCTAAGTAAATCAGATGGGAAAAGTTAAATGAGAACATCGTCAACTTTTAATGCAAGGACGGTGAGCTAAAACTTCTTTATACACTATAATATCTGCAGGTACACGCTAATGCTCCACAAACATAATGTGACTTTATTTTTTGTATTTTTTTGTTCCTAATTCTGACCCTACATACGAAGATCGGCGCTGCCAATACTTTAGAATGAAAACATCTCGTTAAAGGGGTGTTCAAAACAGCGTCCAAGGCGTTCCAGATTCTGATGATATTAAACCAAGCGGGGGACAACATTGCCATATATGACGACGTAAGGGGAATTAACTGACAGTCGCACTTACCATTTTGGCAGTTTAGAATGCAATGAAAACAGTAACCAGCAGTGGTTGGCGACGTTCGGTTGAACGTCTTGCACACACACAACACTGTCGATTGCCGATTGCAGTGGACAGGCGAGCCTGCAGCATGGCATAGATTCCGAAGCCTCGGCATTTGCACACTCGTCACAGCTCGCAACTGCAGGCACAGAGAAGAGAGGCGAGGAATGTTCTACTAGTCTGGTATAGTCCTGGGCGGAGTTGAAATGTTCGGAATCAATTAGCGTAACCTGGGCAAGGTCGGGAATGCAAAAGCTGTGCTTCGGCTGCTCCGTTGCATTCTGCTGGAGTTAGGCCTAGTGTCGGCAAGTCTCACCTATCCGAGATGAAGCACGTGCCGCTATCTCGTATCTTGATCGGCAAACGCCTCTGCTGAAGCATTTGGTATCTTTAGAAGCCAATCTTTCTGGTTCCTGACTGTTTCACGCTGGCGTCCTTTAAATTATAGCTCGACTGCTGGGTTTTCTTTTCCTGGGCTGGCCCTGGCATGTACAAGTACCACGTTATGTGTTGGTCGCGCGCATTACAGATTGTGTGAACGCAGCTGAGAGTATCTTCACGTGACGAGACCGTTCTGAACATTTCATTGTTATCAGAAGAGCACCATGAGTGAAAGAAAGCGTGGAGTAGACGATCAAATCAAGCGATGAATTAAGCATACCAATTTTCGATGTGAGCCGTAGCTGGGACGAACATGCTCTGCTGATATTATATATAGGTGCTCAATGTTGTTTTTGATGGCGCGTGTAGAGGCGCACATAAGAGAAACTACGGGTGAGAACGAGGGAATTCTTATGGGATTGGTACCTCGGGCTCCCCTTAATGTTCGGTTTAATCTCGTTTTGTACCGGAGTCCCCCAACAAAACTGTATGTACTATATAAGAGTTGGGAGAGGGGGGGTGGGTGCAGAAATGAACGCCATAGCAATCATACACATCCTTCGCGGTACTCTAAACGAACTTACATCAGTTGGTAAATAGATCAGATTAGATGAGTAGATGATTGGCAGCAGTGTAACTTCAGAAATTATTAGTTTGATCATTTCGGAATGGCTCTGATGACGCTACAGCAGGTCGGAAGGAAAGCAAAGCTGCTGGCTATAAACGTGAAGCGCATTTTTGCAGGGTCGTACTTCGAAGACGATGATTATGATGATGCACCTTTCACTTCTAAATTGAAGTTGAGTGGGAAGGTTGTAGACCAGATCAGGTTGGAATGCTGGCAGAAGTCGACTCACGCACTAGCCGGACTCGCTTGTACTTTGTGCTAGGCTTTTCACCGGTCAGGGCCGCCTTCCACACGTAGTATGCATGGCGGTCACTACAAGACTGAAAGCTTGTTCGCATAGCCCCATGATATACGGAAAAGCGTGGGACAAGCGCCACAATAGGGGAGAGTCAGCGGTATCGGTTTGTGCGAAACTAGAACCCAAATGTAACAGCTTTCAATAGGTGTTCGTGTTATCCTCAGCTAATAGCTTATGCAGTTTCTCGTTCTATGCTGGCGGTTTTAACACTATTTTTTCGACCAGATTTTAGAGCCGCTCTCGCGTACAGTCATTTTCTTCTCACTAGTGCACCGCCACCCGGATCTGTTTCTCTGGGGACCGCGGGACTGCGGAATCTCCGAGGCCGCGCTTGCACCGCGATTTGCCAGAATTCGGGCGCCGTAAAATATTTTCAAATATATTTTCACCGTACCATTGTGTAGCTGCAAGGTTATGTGCGTTATCCCAAATTAAAAATTAAGAGACCTTTCAACGAGTGCTATGTTATTCGCGCATTGTCACACTGTGAAATTCATTTACACTCGCACCGAAAGGCGCTGGCCCTGTGGTGAGTGTGGTGCGTGACCTACATCACTGGCTTCGGCCGGGCGAGTGTGTAGTCTCTGGGATACACATGATTCTCCAGTCCAATTGTAGGGGCATTTACATGGACCCGACAGGAGCGAGTTTAGTTGAATTATCGGGTCGAGAACCGGTTTCCGGGTTCATGTAAACCCCGTCGGGTCGGGTCGACGAGACGACGGGCCAAGTCTAGTCAACTCCCGCGCAAAGAGTGAGTTGAGTGTATTTGACCCCGCTGCAGGAAGCATGTAAACACGGTCTGGTTGAATCGGGGTGCTGGAAGAGGAGAACAGTACGGAAAACGCTACAAATACGTGGGGGGAAGACCAGAATCGGGTACCGTCTTCTAGTTTTTCGCCTCGAAGCGATGTGTCGCCGTAATCGCCACTCGTCCAGAGCCCGTTCTGCGCTCGTCGGATCGGGACCATGTAAACCCGGTAGAGTCAAGCACACTCAACTCTCCAACTCGACCCTCCGCTGTCGGTCCATGCAAACAGGGCTTTTACGGCCCACATAGTTATCACACGATATTACACTCGCACTGTTAGTGAGCATGGTGAGAAAACGGCACACGGTCAACCTCCCCTGCTTCCCAATCTCCCGCAGCGACGCCGCCGCGGTTTTCAGGCCTATTTCCCGCTGACATGATCCACAGTCTGAGACGAGCGCGCCTCTCGTATTTCTGTATCTTTCCGCGGGTGATCGCACACGCGCGTGGCTCAGACATCCTGCCGAGGAAACACAATCGCTGCCGTCGCTTGAGCTATTCGGTCATCGCAGACACCGCCGCAGGCCGTGAGTGCGAAGCCACGCCAGGTGAACAGAACATTCCTCTCACCTTTCCGCGTGTGCTTCCCCTTTCGGTGGTTTTCTTTCAACCCCGTACGCGAGCAGGACGTTCGCTCGCTCCGGTGGTTGCATTTGAGTGCGGTATTTTACCGTGTAATCGGGTAGAGCTTGGAGTACGCAACTGTCCCCTCAGATCCTTGTCCCCTCAGATCCGAAACCGCCGCAGTGGTGACCTCTCGCATCGTTGGTTGGGGGTCAAAACTCCGACTGCTAGGGCTGGAATGCGGAGGCTAGAAGGCGACTTCGTTTGGAGCATTCCTTCACGAGTACCTCTAAAGTATCAGCACCAACTAGTGGGCCCACATGATGCGAGTGTGCGCGCGTGTGATCCGCAAGTTACGTCTTGAAACATTACCCTAATATCTTGAGTGTGTCTTTCAATAGGCACCAGATCTAAATAAATATGGCAGCAACCAAATAAATAAGCACACTTCAACAGTTCTGTGCTCTCTGTGCTAGCGCGAAGACAGCGGTGTTGGCCAGTAGCTGACCTTGGATGACTTCCGCCTCGTGTGCTTGCTGCTCAATCCCAAGCTGGAGTAACATCAATGCAAATACTTAAGAGTGTAGAAATCCGTTCGACAGTGCGTCATCAGTGAGCCTATGCGCTGTCCGGGGACGGCTCTGCCGCCTCTCTTCCCACAAACCTTCTCCGTCCAGCCAACACCTTCTCTATATAAGATGGGCAGGGAAAGGGTTAGTTGGTCGTACAAAATGACTTCGGTCTTATTAATGAATTTCTGGCGATGACATGTCTCAAATTCACAAAATCGCACAGCATTTTTGCCTCATCAGAGGAACTTTGGTGTCTGGCTGGGGCATCTACAGATGCAAGCCATCTTTAGCGTAGCTCTTCACAATGTTGCACGAAAGGTACTAAGGACGATCGAAGCATATATGTCAAGCGCTGTTCTTCGGGTCTTTCGTGGTACCACCTTAAGTCATGAGCTAGCCACTAGCCCCCATATCGGTCCCTGTTGTCTACAGACGCTGCGCAACGTAAATACACACAAACGTGGGCATACATCAGGAATAGCGTCATTGAACCAGATGAAAAACAATCAAGCTAAAGTTGGAATGGCTTAAAAGCTGTCGCAATGTTTTCTGTAATGATAAAGAATAGCCTTGTAAGGTCAGTCGCAATGAACAAATTCTTGCGTTTGATTCGTCGGTCAAGAACTCTATCAAACGCTAAAATTGTTTCTGAGGAGCCGTCTGGTGCACTGCCTCCATCGTGGTACGAAGTGAACAATTCTCAAATAAAATTCTTTCCGAAAGCCGCAATTAGCAGACATTGTAGCGTGTGTGTATAAGTAATGTACCGCATTCTCGTGACAAAGGGCCTATTTCCGGTACACACGAAACCGTCATAAGCCAAGAAGTGTCATAAAAGGAGATACGGGCGTCGTCACCATCGGCAGTCTCTTTAGACAACAAAAGCGATTAAAAACCAAGTTTTTTTTACGTATATTAATGATTAATGTAAGCAAATCCCGACATTCGTCTCCAAAGGATAATCACGAAACCTTCATTGTTGTGGACATTCGCGTTTTGAATCCGCCGTGGCACAGTTTTTATGTTCAGTTTTCTCAGCAGTAAATGTGTCTTTTTGGTTGGACCAAACGCACATATAACAAAAAAGAGCCGTCCATATGAACACATGTAACGGCACGGGCGCTGCACACCATGTCATCCAAATTTATCACGTCCATTCGGTTCCCTGTTATCGTTGACGCTTTAGCCCAACAGTAGTGTTATTGTAAGTCTCTCGCAAATCTGTAGTCTCTTTAAGTGAAGCTTCAAATTTAAGCTGTTCAAACTGTCGCGTGTGTGAAGCACAAGCGGAACG
>NC_139352.1:3350000-3367500 GCF_055883805.1 Amblyomma maculatum | reverse complement strand
GCTCATATTTGTTTTTTGATAAAAAGTCGCAGAGAGAACATGATATGTAGGCGCTGGAGGCATGCACAAGCTGCGTTGTTTATGATTATTTCGCTCCTGGTCCTAAGCTGAGAAAAAAAGATAAGTACTGCTTGTGGTGCCTCGTGTGCAGTGTAAAGAACACATGCTCGTATTCAAGATGGCAATGCATGGTCAGCAGTCACCTCACAGGTAGTGAAGAGAGAGGCGGTCTCTTAACAACGCGGCCCGTAGAAGCCAGCTGTTTTAAGGCTAAAACCTTTAATGGCCCATACTCGCGGCCATGATCACTCTGGCCATCCGGCCACGAAAAGTGTCACACTTTTAGATTTTGTGGGATTCCACGAGACTGTGACGTCATCGGCCACTCTACCGTGAGGAAGATAGGTAAAAATAAATAAAATCATTCTGCACCGGGAATCGCAACGCCAACCCTTGGATCCCCAGCCCAATACTTTAACCAACTGCTCCACTTCCGGGATCGTGAAACGCACGTCATAATTCTCCCTCTCTGCTGTGAGGACGATAGTATCAATGACAATGACGCTGCAATGATATTGACAATGACGACATTAGCAATAATAATGATGGTTCAATTAGTTGATAATAATAATTAGAGAGTTCATCAGGAAGAACTTTTTGCTGGGCTAGTTGGTTCATTGTGACGAGTGAAACAGCGAGAAAGAAGCCTGAAGGCGAAGCGAAGAAGGGACAGGAAAGAGCGCTCTTCAGAGTTCAGCTGTCAGTCAGCGCTCTTTCGTGTCCCTTCTTCGCTTCGCCTTCAGGCTTCTTTCACGCTGTTTTCACTCAGGTCATCAGGAATTCTGGCTTTGTCGCCTTTCTCGTCCTCGACGTCCGCTTTGTCTGCGTAGAGAGCGAAATACTACGAGGAAGTCAGTGAGGCACGCTGTCCCTAGGCCATCGGGAACGTTTGCATGGCTTATTTAAAGTTGTGACTTAAATCTATGTCAGGTTTTAATTCTCATAGTGCGGCACCTTATACAACTTAATCAATATGTATAAGATAATAGAGACAGGAATAAAGGAATCACTGGTTAAGTTAGTAGAAAAGTGCGCATACAGGAACGAGAATCTGCAAGGGGAGGTGGAGACGGGAGTCATTAACGCTGTCTCATCCTAATCGTAAAGGCAGAGCTTGAGTGTCCTACAAAATTTATTTTTATGTTCTACAATGTAGCCCCGAAATATTCTACATATTGTAACGTATACCTAGTTCGTGTTTTATATCTTCATATGGGGATGAAGCACTTTTCGCACCACTTTCCTCCTGCCTGTCAACGCATAGTGTAGTGTAGCTGTCGTGCTATGTATCCGGCCGCAACAAAAACAAAGCGGGTTTTCACAACTGGCATTAATGATAAATGTTTGGGTATTCACATGCGCAGAAAAGAAGTGGCATAAGTTTACTCCGTGCGGTTAGAAAACGACTCCTTCAGGTGAAACAAACCAGAGATTTATAAAGAAAACTTTGAGAGCCCATATAGTGCAGAAATAGATTCCGCCACAGCTACATGGCCAACACACTCATCGTTCTAAGCAGTTCACCGCGCATGACATTTGTCTGTGGATTACTGATTGCGCTCTGGACTCGTTACGCTCTAAAGCTGTCTGCGACTCTCATTCAAATATATGCACAGGTGAAACTTTGAGTAGTAGGGGCTACCCAGCAAACTCCCTCGTGCACAATCCTAAGCATACGTTTGCAGCCACCAACGCAACACAAGAGAGTCGAGACTAAGCCGGCGCGCGAACAAATCAAAACGAATGAAGACAGATATAGAGTTGCTGGTGGCCGTATGAACGTAGGGTACGACTCCCAGCATAATCTTTTCACGTGAAAGTACACATAATTCCTCCCACACTTGCAAGGGATAAACAAGGCGGACATTTATCCAAGCGTTTGGGAAATATTCACTTCCCACACCTAGAAATTACTTTTGAGTAAAGCATGTGGAACAAGACATAAAAAAGCAACACATCTGAGTGTTACTCCTTCTGTAACAACGTCGGAAGGATATCTTTGCAAAACAATGCGTGTCACTCTATATTCAGGAAAGCTTTAGGAAAGTTCAGTTTATTAGAACGTGTTGTGATCAGTCGTTAGGTACAGTTGGAGAAAAACAAGCTTATGGAATGCTACAAGCATTAGTTATCGAGGATGCGGAAACGCAATATCGAACAGAAATAGCAGCACTACTGTTATACCGGGTGATCAAGCAAATTTGAGCAAAATGTTACCAAATAATATATTTGAGTAGACAAGGGAAATCAATTCGCACTTGCCAGCCGTCTTCTGTAGCAGAGGTATTTCTTCACAATAATTTAATTAGTTAAACTTAAGTACTATATGTTTACTTTAGACTATAAATGACATTTGCAATGTTGAAGAGCACCTTTAGATGCTCCCTTCCATTATTTGTAGTAAGAGAAACCTCGCATGTTTTTTTTCTTCCAAGCTAGAAACTGGCCGTGCACTAAAATAATCTCGCAATCGTGGCTTCAGCAAATTAAATAACGTGCGCAGCGCAGTACTCAGCGGCAGGTCAATATGTCTGCTTCTTCGCCCGCGTCAGCCAGCCAGCGCATTGACTGTGCCAGTTGCAGCGAGCAAGGCAACTCGGACCGCAACCCATACCGTATCGACCATGCAGTACACTACACACGACCAAATATTATAAGCAGTGAATTTAAAATTCTCGAAAACTCACAAAATACATGTGAGAGCTCATCCCCACCTCATAACGCTGCTATTCAAACTTCGTGCACTTACAACCCCGCATCGTCTGTGTGCGCTCGGCTAACCATGAAAATGAGCGCGCTTACACGATGGCCTGCGAACAGTAGAACCAGGTTGTCTGAGCAACAAACAGTAAATCGGCGCGGGGTGTGGTTTAAGCAGGCTCTGCTCATACCCAAAACATTTACGAGGGTTGCCACACTTCCGCGCACCCTCTTGAGAAAGGAAGCTATCGTCATTGCTGTATCGTGCAACATTGCTGTTGAAAATAATCTCTAGCAAAGCGTTCTTTATACGCACGTTTATGACAGTGTGCAAAAGCAAGGTCTTTTTGGTCGCGAAAAAATATAAAACGAGATAAAATTTGCCGAAGAAATAAGTGAGACAGACCGAGACCCCTGCTGGTCACAGACCGGAAATAGTCTGTATCACTACTCCTTTCCCTGCTTGAACCTCAATTCAAATAGCGAAACCGCGGTGCTTCTTCTGCACATAAACACGCAACATGAACATTATTTGTAGCATATACCACACATTGGCCAAAGTTTACCCAACGCCGAATTCTCGTGGGGTGGCGCAGTGGTTACGGAGCTCGACTTCTGTGCCCAAGGATGCGGGATTGAAACCTGGCCTCGACAGCTATCTCCGATGGAGGCGAAATGCAAGGCGTCGGTGTGCTATGGGATGCCAGTGCAGGTGGTAGAAATGTGCGGCGCCCTCCACTAAGGCGTCTCTCATACCCTCCTTTGCTTTGAGACGTTAAACCCCCCAAACTGAACCACAAACCAATTCTGGTGAAGGTGTCCGTAATTCTCCTTGTCTAACGTAACGACGCTGGAAAGCGTTGTAGGAAATTAAAATAAGCAAAAACAAAAAAAAATTAGAAATTGAAAATGATAACAAAAATAAAACGACGCGTGTCTAGTGTGCAACAGAAACATCCACAGCTGTGGCTTTACTCTAGTGCAGGCTCGGCAGTAATCAAAGCTTTCCTCCATTTTTAAAGTTATCTATTATTATCTGCAAGGCGAATACTGCCTCTTAACTTCTGCGAAATGGCACCGTTGTTTTACATGCTCTAGAAATTTTCCTTGTGCACAACATCCTAAATGTCTGCATATATAAAACTGGGACAAGAGAGACAGCAACCGTAGGAGTTTATAGTTCTATGCAGTATGCGCGACAAACGAACATAAGCAAGAACTATATCATGTTATCCTGTTGACCTGGCGTGTAGCGGCACATGTACGGGTCGATGATTTTATCCCCATTGGCAATATGTTGTTTTTTTATTTTCGACCAGCCTATTTTTGAAATTTAGAAAAAAAAAATGTTCTGAAGCGTCGCTTTTCGTCGTGCAAACATACAAGAAGCAATATTTTTGCATTATTATGTTCTTATTTTGGGACCTCTTTGACTTCTTTCGTGTACACAATAACGTAGGCAACCTGTATCCTCCTACTAAAAAGCTAGTATACGCTATCGCCTTCGCAGGCGTTGAAACTATTTTGCAGTCCATACGATATTACGAGTATTAATAACACAAAGATCATGGCGTCTTGCCTTATCAAGTTCTGGAGCATCAAGGGACAAGACGTGGAAGCTATGACAGATTTTCCCTTCTTGGGCTCCAAGATTACCCCGAAAGGAGACTGCAGCCATGAAAGTAGGAGACGCCTGCTTCTGGGAAAAGCCATGGCTAGCCTTGACCGCCTAGTAAAGAGCAGAGACATTACACTGCCAACCAAGAACCGTATAACTCGTGCTATGGTCTTTCCAGTTGTGATGTATGGATGCGAGAGTTGGACTGTGAAGAAGGCTGACCACCGAAGAATTGACGCGTTTGAATTGTGGTGCTGTCGGATACTCTTGAGAGTTCATTGGACGGCCAGAAGATCAAATCAGTCGATATTGTCGACCATAAACCCTGGCTGCTCATTGGAGGGTCAAATTCTAAAGTTCAAGCTCAGCTACGTTGGTCATCTGATGCGAAGATAGGAATTGCTGGAGAAAGATTTGATGTTGGAAAAGGTTGAGGGTCACCGGAGTAGGGGTAGGCAGCGAATGCGATGGTTAGATGGCATCCTCGAGGCGCTGCAGATGAAGTTATGTGATGTTAGGAAGATAGTGAGAGACCGGAAAGCGTGGCGTGATATGGTCCATAGGGTCACGAAGAGTCGGACACAACTGAACGACTGAACTGAACGATCTTATTAATTATTTCGCGCCTACTTCCTGATGGTGATGGTGAAAACTTTTATTGTCCGAAAGGGGTGACACCGGAGTTCCGGTACCGCTTGCCGGCGTCCAAGGAGTTCGATGTCACCCTAAGGGGCAGGGATTATTAGACGAAGCAGTTTGCCGCTTCGGCTGCCTGATGGACAATGTTGGCCTGTGTCGCCGGGTCTTCGCTATGAAGCGCGGTCTCCTATGCTTCTGCGTCCTTCAATAAATTGTAGCCCAGGGAGTGGCTGCACTCCCAGAAGATATTTCTTAGAGTTCCTATGTCATTACACTATCTGCAGAATTGGTCCTCCGGATTTTATGGTTGGTATCTCCATCTGGGATATATGTCGTTCATGACAGGCAGCGCCAGGTTACAGCTTCTGCGTACGTGAGGGACCTATCTTGAATATTTCCGCCTATACCCCCTCCGGTGACTGCAGTTCCTGAACGGTTCCTTACAAAAGCCTGATTGTTTCCTGATGTCTGCAAAGTTCTCTTATATTGTATTGAGTATTTGGAAAGAATTAATGTTGTTCGCTTAAGCGATGCATTTCCCATTCTCTTAGTAGGCAGTAGTTTCACGGTTCAACACTTCAACATCCTGGGCGTTTCTGCGTACGTTACATATGGTGCGCCTTCATTATTTAAACTTTCATGAACTGTAAACGCGTTAATCGGTGTGGAATTAAGCTTTCTTATTGACCTCGGCATCGGCTTTAGAGTGCCCCTTAGTACACTTTGGCGTGGAAGGGTCTTAATGAATAAGAATTCCCTCTAGAAAGGAAGCCTTGGTAGCTTGAAAACACACTGCTCGGCTTCGTGACCCTTCAGTGTGTTTAAAAAGTTTATATATTTCATTAGTGTAGAGCGATGGGGCTTCTCCAGTTTGTGTGTTTTCGGCAAGACCTTACTGAATCCTTTTAAGCAGGCGTCCAGTATTAAAGTGGGTCATCGATCTTGTTTCCGTAATGTTGGTGTTATTGTTGACAGGCAAGTGTACCTTTAGGAAAATTCATAAAAGGTAAGGGCCTTAGAGAGACTTGTTGCTCACAGGCCTTTTGCTTGCAGTGCTATTGCCGCAGCCGGCTACGCAAAAGAACATCCACGAGAAATACGTTAAGTAAATTACCGCTGAAATTGAATACATTGCGGCGTTTATCCAATGCTATCGATTATACTGATTATTTACACCGCCGGGCTGGCGCAGTGGTTATGGCGCTCGACTACTGTTCCCAAAGACGCGGGATCAAATCCCGGCCTCGGCGGCCGCTTTTCAATGCAGGCGAAACTAAGTGCCGCCCATGTGCTGCGCGATGTCAGTGCGCGTTAAAATATCCCAGGCGGTCGAAATTTCCAGAGTCCTCCACTGCCGCATCTCTCATAGCCCGAGTCGCTTTGGGACCTTAACCCCCACCATACCAAAACCAATAGATAATTATTTCAGACCCTTACAACGAGAATTTCGGATTATACTGATTAATTTGGGATTAATCAGTAGACGCCCCGCCGGGGTGGTGCAGTGGTAAGACCACCGACTACTGCGCCGGAGTACCCGGGTTCGAACCCCACCTCGGTGATTGCGTTTAGATGGAAGCGAAACGGAGTGGCGTCCGTGTGCTGTGCGATGTCAATGCACGTTAAAGAACCCCAGGTGGTCGAAATTTCCGGAGTCCTCCACTACGGCGTCTCTCATAGCCTTAGTCGCTTTGGGACGTTAAACTCCGCAAAAAAAAAACAAAAACAAAAAACTAAACTAATCAGTAGACGACGTCAGCATAATGTGACACAAGGAAATCCTTGAAGTCATGTAAAAATTGCCAACATAAAAAACTATGGGCATTTAAAGTTATAGGTTTAGCGACTGCAGGAAGAAGAAAAAAAAATGAAAGATGACCTAAGTCTGCTATGCCTTAATATACGTAGCGAAAAGCAGCGACTACATCGGGATCAAAAGAGGTTAATTTCTCCAGTCTTCTGCGCCGTTTGCCAGCAGCTCAACTCGCATCGGCTTCCAAGTCGACGCGTCTAAGTTCACCGCCGTTCTATAAGGTTGTCCTGATTCTATTAGCGATTACCTACGTAACAGACAGTAAGCTGATTGGTCTGTAATTTTTAAGGTCCTAGAGTCCCCTTTCTTATGAATGAGGATAATGTTAGTATCTGCTTGGCAAAAAAGAGGTGTGCGAAGAAGGTGTAGTTGGGTGTAGAAGAGGATGCTGCAGCTGAGTGGTGAAGTGGAAGTGTATGTTTAGTTTCTTATTACAGTTGGTAGTGTGCGCCTGTGTGGTGTTTCCTATTCACGTGATTTTGTTCATTGCGCCACATTTCTCGGCACTATGCAGCACCAACTCGCCCCTCAAGCTGTTAACTGAATTTAAATGCTTTCTGAAACGCAGCCCATTATCACGTGGTGCATGGTGTTTCAGGGCAATTTAGCCAAAATAGGGCACACGCACATCGGATACAGGCAGCTATAGGCACTAATTCTTCCTCATATGTAGAAATGCTACGCCTACGATCTGCCGAAAGAAACGTAAGCATTTGGCTAACATCCGGCCTGTAGTCACATCTAACACGATTATTATTTCTAAGCTTGTAAGTCTTTGGAACTTATTATTCGTCTTCGATACGATGCAAACACAAGAAAAATATGTGTCATTCCTTATAGGCGACGTCTGCATGTGAGAAAGATTTGGTCCCCCTTTCTGACACATTCCCCTCCCTTTATTCCTCTGACTGCCCACATTGCGGTGAGCGGGCAACGCTCTACCACATGGTTTGGGCGTGCCAAGTTACCTCTTCTTTAAGCTCTCTCCCCCCACCCCTGCATGGAAGATTGGGAGGCCGCATTGCAGAACCCCTGCCCGGAGCGCCAGCAATGGCTGGCTCGCCGCTCTGTTACTGCAGCTACAGCCAACGGGCCCTGAACTGAGGGTCCCCCCCCCCCCCCCCCCCCCCCACCTCGGTGAGTAAATAAATAAAGATGTTTTGTCTTCCTCCTATCCACCGTTGGTGTTCAGGCTTACTTAGTGATAGAGGGCGACGAAGACACGCGAGCATGCTAGATATCTCATACTCAACACGACTGAACCCTGGCATGGCTCGCATCCTTCAATCCCCTTATATATTGTTATGGCATATTTGGATCGCTTCAAGACAAGTTCAATATGAACATGCACGCGCTGGTTAAATAACTTCACAGGAGAATAGAGTTTATTCACATGACGCCACTGTAACCCTGCTAGCAACCATGACACGCACAAAACAACATCAGAGAGAGTGAAAGAGAGATAGAGAGAGCCCACGCCGTTTGATGACACGGCGTCCGTGAAATCTGAGCTCTGATTGGACAGCGTTGCAACGTGTCTTAAGTGTCCGATAAACGAGCGCAGCAGCAGGAAAGCGGCCGGTTGACAGGCGCCGAAGCGTCTGAAACTTTTTTTTGTGTGTGATTTAAGTTTCAAACCTCCCACGTTATGGCTGCTCCGCAATACAGGGTTGCCACAAGTACCGCCTGCTAAAACTGATAGTGAATAGAAGGCAAGAGAAAACGTTAAAAAAAGTAACATGCAACAATCGACTATACAACCTCTCTGAAAAAAGGTGACCGAAGCTATTACCGCACATGTATCCCCTAATTGTCGCTAATTAAGCGCTCCTCATTTTCTGGAGAGCGCGGAAAATTTTCGATCGCGTACCACCGGCGGCTTTGGGAGCTCAACGGGCCATTGCGTAGCCAGCGCTCCCTGACCTCGTTCGTGTTGAAGTAGCGCCGCTTCTATGCGATGAGCCTAGATACCGCGAAACAGAGGAGCTGGCGAATGAATAAGTTAGGTAAGGCAAATGAGCCGTGTTCCTTCTCCATTCTCGCTTGTGTTGTTTTCTTAGCGCGACCCACGGTCGGTAATCCGCTTAAGCCTAATGTCCACCTACCATAAGCCGGAGTCACGTACTTCTAACTGCTGTAATCCTTATGGAAGTAGGGAGAAAACATGAAAACTGATCCTGCGAGGAACCAGCAAGGGTTTGTTCTCTTCAGCGTGTTTACGAACAGATTATTGGTCGCGCAGCAATCCTCCTATCACAGTAGAAGAAAGAAGGAAAAACAGAAAGAAAGAAGAAAGAAAGAAGAGAAAGAAAGAAGAAAGGAAAAGAAAGAAAGAAAGAAAGAAAGAAAGAAAGAAAGAAAGAAAGAAAGAAGAAAGAAGGAAAGAAAGAAAGAAAGAAAGGAAGGAAGGAAGGAAGGAAGGAAGGAAGGAAGGAAGGAAGGAAGGAAGGAAGGAAGGAAGGAAGGAAGGAAGACAGGGAAAAAAAGAAAGAAAGCAAGCAAGCTCACATAGTATTACAAGTGTAGTGCTTAGATATCAGGGCAGCCTAGCTCCTTTAAGCTTCAGCGGGAATTCCCGATATTTACGGCACAGATGGAGTACTGAAGTGAGCCAGCTTGGCCATATGGGGCAGCTAAAGATACGAGACGTCGGCTGGGTGAGACAGTTTGGAATATTCCTCCCTGTTTATGATTGTATACGAACACTGCTTGTTACTTCACCGCTTCCTTCCTAGCTATTGCAGGGAACCTTTCCTCTGGCCAAAGTTGTTTTGGATCAGCTGGTCTTAACACAACGCCAGGACGGTAATGAGTGTGAGCGGTCCTTCTCTGCGCGGTATCTTTCTTCGAAGAAGAACGGGTACTAACCCGCACCAGGAAGGCTCAACGTAGTCTTTGACTTGTGAATGAATTTTGCTCGTTGTTTTGCATCGGATTGATTGTTAGTTCTTGAGGCAACTTCAATAGCTTACTCTGTGCCCTTAGCCTTGAAAATCTGGGGTTGCATTCAAGTAAAGTGCCTTTAAGTACACTTGACTGCATTAAGCGCTGTCTTAGGCTTCATTGCAGCTACACTATACACGCACTGAGAGAGCTCTGACGTTCTTCTCCTTGATGGCGTAGAAGTGAAGGAAGCACGAGACAAAACTAAACAAGAAGGATGAAAAATAAAATTAGGCATGCCTAAATAAGATATGAATACTCTGAATAAGCAGTTATGCAAAATGATGCAGAAAATAATCGGTGCAAGTGTCCCGCGAGGGTTCACAGTTTAATTCATGATGATAGTTTCTAAATTTCCTTGAAGAAAATGAACTTCGCGCCTCATTGATTTCAAGGCAACAGATTGTGCGCGGCCAAGATGCGCCAGAAAGAGGTTCGAGGTTCCTCCACTTCATAAGTATTCCGTTTCCGCGTTTTGTTTTTGGCTGGCTTAGTACAAAGTGAATTTGCCAGTTGGTTGTGGGCGGTTATGTGTTATTAATAAGGGCTAGTATTTTGCGCGAAAGCTCTACGAAAACTATTTGTACTGCTAATATAGCGGATGTTGTTTCTTTTTTCATTCCCATTTTTGCAGTGACAGCTGGTACTATGGACTTGAGGGAAATTTTTTTCTATAGTGAACATTTTCGAAAGAGGAAGTTTGTTTGTTTGTTGCCACTTGACATTGGCAGAATCATAGAGCAATAAAAGGTCCTCTTGAAAAACAAAAAAGATCATAGATCGAAGCAAAGCTGTAAGATAAATATTTGTTGTTGAGAAATAATGCGCCACGCTTTGAATGGGTATATATTTGTAACGTTTATTTATTTATTTATTTATTGAGATAACCTAAAGGCCCGCTGGTGGCATTATATAGGGGGAGGGGGGGGGGGGCATAAGCCAGTATACAATTATTTTAAAACAAGCAATCAGTCAAACAAACAACAAAAACGAACAAGCAATGGTGATGGTGAAGTAGCTCTCATAAACAACACACCCAGAGATAACATAGCATTATATCCTTGAAATTGAGTATAATGCAATCGCGGTGAAAATTCATGCAAAAAAAGAAAACAGCGGTAGGAAAAGAGACGGCAGAGTGGTCCAAAATATTTACCGAAAGTGTAATGATTCAAGGTAGGTTTGCAATGCTGACTCAAATAAAGATGATTCTGTTATCGTGGCGATTCTGGGTGGCAGTCCATTCCATTCTTTTAGTGATAAAATTAATGGTGAATGTTTGTACTTTTCCGTCCGGGGAAAAACGAGGTTAACTTTATGGGCATGATCAACGCGATGTGACGTATGAGGGGGCGCAAAAATATTCTACCGGGTGAAGAGAGGGCTACTATGATAAAGTGTACGAAAATACAATAAACGGGTTATTTTTCTGCGCACTGATAGGAATGGCATGTTGAGTGTTTCCTTCAGAGATGAAACGCTTTGATATCGTGAATAGGATGATAAGATGAATCGAGCAGCTTTATTTTGTCTCCTTTATTTCCAATCTTTATCTCCACTCTTAAGTAGATAATAATATCTGGCACATATTTGTGCCTATTCAGATAAATCTAGCAGGCACCCCCCTTTTAAAAATCACGTGGAAAACATGTAGAATATTAGGCGGTGAATATGCACTACCACGTCGGCTTTGCCCTGAATGGATGTGTAAGCTCATTATTTTCAAAAACTAAAATAAGAAAACACTTCACTCTGCATTGTTTTTGATCGCATGAGAAAAAAACCTCCCCTTCCTGCTTTTAGTCTATTTGACAACACAATATATTCCTGAATAGGCCTACTAATGTTTTCATTCTCTCTCAATAGTATTACAGCCTTGCCTAGCATTTATTTGCTTCCTAAGTATACCCTTATAAACCAGGAAGTGATGAAATATTTTCAGTTCTGCTGTGTAATATGAACTGGTGGTGACATGTGCTTGCACAGATATACACACTCGGCCAACGTGGTTTCCTACGTGGGTGGCTTTACTCTGTAGGACCACGAAATTGTTTTAGGTAAAATGCACTAATAAAGACAAAGGTGTGAAGGGAGACCTCATTCTCCAAGCAGGAGCAATGTCTCAACCACCATCATTTTCGCCTAACAAAACTAGAGATATATGCTTGGTTACAAGCAAGGATTCCGCTGCAGACAGTGATATTTTTGGTCGTGCATAATAAATGAAATCATTCTTATACGCTGTTCTCGTGGTCTCGAGCACGGCTTTATTTCAGGCAAAGGAGTAGAAAAAGAAACATCTCATATTTTTGCTGTTCGACAGAGCTACACTTGCGTTCGTAAATGTGCACATGTGTGTATACGCCTCGGCTAATCGTATATATCTCACCGAGCATGCTCGTGAAATTGAAACAAATGATGACAAGTGGCGAAGATATCCGGTGCAATGTTTTCAATCTGTTCCAGAAATTTTGCCTTTCATATATGGCGTACCCAGAAGCTTCCCTCAAATATTTTCCGAAGTTATTCTTGAAACCAACGTTTTGTTATGTTTCTTCAGATATGGATGAAGGAGAATTGAAGGAAGCAATGGAACTTGTTGTCTTGAAGTATACAGAGAGTGTGTGGCACAAAGAAACTATCGTTGGTTGTCTCGGTGACTATTTCCTTTGCTACTGCTTATAAATTGGCTCAAGTGAGGTTGCAGATAAGGGAATGTATTAATGCGAGAATACGCGTTAATACGCGTTGTGCTGAAATACCACGCTTCGGCATTATCAGCACTTTAAGCGAAATTCATGGGCTGGTCACGTTGATAAATCTGGCCTGATTACTTAAAAAAACAAAAACAAAAAACAACAAAAAAAAAAAGGAGTTTTGCCATTTACGGTCTCCTCAAGGGACTGTACGAGGGTTACATGATCTGGACTATAAACGCAACACTGTAAAGTGTTCTAACGTGATAGTATTTAAAGCCGTATTCTCAAGAAAATCCAGCGTTACCGGCGTTGTGAGCAAAATGTCACGGACATGGCTCTGGCAGGTGGTACTCGGCAGGTGGCGTGGACGGATGCTGATTGGCCGACGGGTTGTGCGACGCCATGAGACCACGTAACATGGAAGGAGCCGCAACTTGGTTTTGTACTAAGAGTGAGTGAGATGTCCAATAAACAAGAGGCACTATTTTCGTAGGCCACGCAGACATGCCCGAATAGCTAGGTTAAAGCGGTACTTTATAGGCATGAGGGGGAAGTGGTCTGTCACGTTATTGGGTAGCTTACGAGTGTGAATTAAGCACATATTAATATACGTGTGAGATTATAGAAGTATAAAAAAGGGATTAGAGATTCAGTGAGTAACAAAGATGGTATACGGAAATGAGGAGGGGAGTGGCAGACAGAGATCATTAATGCTATAATGTCATACCTTGAACAGCTAGGCTGATGTTAAGTTTTGTTGATGATGTTAATTTTTGTGACCATCCTGCTTGCGCAGAAGAAATGTTTGACAAAAGAGTACGCACCGACTTACAAAGACAAAGTAGGCCCACAAATGACAAGATTAGCGCCTCCTTTGTCCTCGTCCGTCGAGCCTTACTTTTCTGTCAGTCATGCAAAAAGTAGCCATAAAAACGTTCTCCATAAAAACTGCGTCCTCGCAGTTAGGTTTTGGCTCAAGGCGTGTTAGTCGAGTTTATCTAATGTTTTTCCGGCAATCTTGAATTCGACAGAATAACTTGAGGGGCCGAATCCTTCATCATTTGCGCTGTACTGACTAGTACACAGCTGTACTCGCCACATGGTACCTGCCGAGTCTAAGCAATGGAGGTTTATAGTATTCAGGTTCTCTCAGGCATATCTCCACTACATATTTACTTTAATAACGCACTTCTCCAATTTAGATACCTTGCGAATCTTTTACCGCATAAATCCAGCGGTGCATGACCTTATTAACAACTGATGCGATCATTACTATATTCCGCTGTGAGGCGTAAGTAGTTAATAGTACAAATTCAGGTAGTCTCTCATTAAAATGATTTAAGAGCAAGCAAGCGTTATCGCTTTGATGACGACAACGGTAAAGGGACAATGTAGTGCTACCCTTCTGAAATCAAGAGGGCGATAAATTCTCTCTGGCTCACAAGCATTTCGAATGCGCGCTAGGCTTCCGGTAGGATTACTGCGAAGCTACTGTTGGGAGGATTTACCTTCTTATATTTGGCTGAACGTCTGTAGACCAAATTGTAATTCTAGGATAACCATTGTGGCGAGTTATTAGTACTTCATAGTTTGAGTGGAAAACAGGGCAAACGGACGTCAGAGAGAGGAATGGAAAGGACGCAGGCGAGCACTGACTCGCAATAGATGTTTTTTTTTTTTTTACTCAGAAAGAAAACATATTTATAGTTCATCCTGTGAGCTTCCGTACCGCTGTGATGGTGCAGTGGTTAGGGCGCTCGACCACTGTGCCCAAGGATGCAGACGGCCGGTTTTCGATGGAGGCGAAACGGACTGGCGTCCGAGTGCTTTGCGATATTCGTGCACGATAAAGACTCCCAGGCAGTGGAAATATTAGGAGCCCTTCGATACGGCGTTTCTTATAGCTTGAGTCGCTTTGGGACGTTAAACCCCACAAACCAAATCAAACCATTAGCTCTCTCGCACGTGATCAGAGTAGAACCTCAGGAAGCCACATCACTGGTCAATGGCTAAAAATTTCCTTACTAACATACAGCAGTGCAAGTGTAAAAACCACCAAGAACGTTAAGAACCACAAGTACATCACGCATTGTCAAACAGAGCGATTTCTTTCTATCATTAATGACGGCTGGCTGATGCATCCCTTCGACTTTTCGAATCAATATGCATCCATTAACGCGCTTGTCTTAATTTTACAACGAAATAAAATACGCTCATGTGCTACTAGTGGTCTGCGAACTTTCTACTTTTATTTAAACCAATTTTGGCAGTGGAATGAAGATGGGAAGAGTGCGATTCGGGGTTTGACCTAAGATAATTTTTGAGCCCAACATTGATGCATCGGCCGGTTTGTCCAGTAACAACTGTTTTACATGATAGAAAAACCTTGTAAACTACACTAAACATGTGCATCTTATACTCCTTGGTTTATGAGGTCCCGGGAAATGCAAATGGACGTTTCTTGATAATTTTTCACGCCATTTTTTATCATAATTGCAGCTTTTGGGTTAGGTGAGCACTTTTAGACTTGGCGTAGTTGTGATGAGAGCAGACTACTTGACTAGTAGTTCTCCAGATTCTACCTTAGTGAAGCTGTCTACGCTAAGGTGGACCCATGTTGATGCGACTTAACGACGTAATGTTTAAAGTTAAACTGGTAACAAATGACTAGCAATTGAAATATATGAAACGGGAGATCGGTAAATCGAAGGAAACCGAATAAAGAAAATAAGGGAGTCGCTCCAGCCATCCTTGATTTCGAAACGTGGTTAATTGGTTTCCCGAGCATGGCTATAGCTAGGCACATCAGGTTAGTGAGGTCACTTGTCAAAGTCTGGAACGTAATCAGCCATGAAGGCTTGAATCCAACGTGATATGCCAACCAAGCGTGCCGAGGTAGCGGGTATCATTTTGAGGTAATGAGTTTGGTTACGGATAAAGGATGGCACTGCCAGCCATTGGTTTGTGTTGTCAGACATTCATTAGCGCTTCCGGCTCTTGCGTCTAATATCGATAAATTTAGCAATTAATCTCAGCATTCGTGATCCTCTGATTAATTTCCGATTCAGTTTCCATAAAAGAAAAAGTCTAAGGGACGACGTAAGAAGTCGGCAGCTTTCAAAGAAGCAATGTAAGTGTCTTAGAAAGGAATAAATAAATTTCGAGGAAAGATAAGATCCTGCATGCGGGCGCTTCACGGCGTGGCCAGTAAATCGACAGCATACGTTTTCTTCACTGTTTACTTAATGAGCTAGTCTTCCGCATTCCGCTAGTGGAGACCACGAAAGACGTGGGCATGAAGAACGGATTTTGTTTTGGTCGTACAAGGGCTGCAGCGTTGCTCAAATGATTTAACTTCTTTTTACTCGTTTTCTCACCAGCAGGAACCTACAGAGGTTTTTTCAATCAGTTTCATTCTGGGAAGAAAGCCTCATTTTTTTCTGTTAAACAAGAAATTGTGCGGGGAGTCTCGAGACCAGGATCTCATTGAAGACGGCTGCCTGTCTTCTCCTTTGTAGCAGTGCTTTCGTGTCCTTAAGACGTTGCTCAATTTCGTGGTTCTTAATTATTTCCTAGCCTGTTTTTGAGAGAGCGCTCTACTCAGTGTAAAAGTTTGAGCACCGGCGAACTGCGTCCATTTGACCTCAATGTCAAACTTTAGACTCATACCATAGAAAAACAAGTGTCATATCGTTGTTTGAGTTACGTCGAGTGCAATAGCAGTGCAAGCGTTATATCGTTGGATAGGCTATGTATAGTAGATTAAAGGTGTACTAACCACGCGTCGTAACTGATTTGAAGTTAATTATTTATTTGTTACAATAATTTTAATTTGTTACAATAATAACGCTGCAGCAACGTCCTAAATGATTGAAACATTCTCGGCAAGCAGAACCTAAAAACTAACTCTAAATCACGCAAAACCATGGAAAACCGAGCTGTCGTTCTGCTAACTCGGTTTACGTGAGAATTGTTCAAGGTAATGGGGCGAGTAATGGTAATGACAGTGGCACTTGTTGATCAAAGATCAATATTTTCGATTTCTTATCAGATCGTGCATAACTTTACAAGTCTGTTGTAAATAATTTCGCAATATTATGGGTGTAACGTGATGCGCAATGTGCTCAATACTCGCTCGATAATACATAAATTTCCACATAACTCCAGTTCCCTCGTGCTCAACAGCTGTGGTCGAGTGGGAGATTGGAGTCGTCAGGGAGTCGCAGTAATTTGATGAGATCGTGCAATGAATTTGGAAGGGCATTTTTAGAGAATTAATTTTCAGGTCGCTAACTTTTTCGGCAATGCTAAAACACCTAAACCTGTTGGATGCTTGTTGTTTGGTTGTCTGGCAATAGTTCCTGCATTATTTATTCGATTCCATAGGTGTGCATGACTTTTTATTGCTTGGAAACCGGCTTCAACCTTTGTTTTTTTTCACAAAGTAATCATTTTTTTTTTTGGACATCGCACCAGTCAATCATGCATTTCTGCGTTCGCTACATTTAGAAAGCGAACCTCGATGCCTGAATGCTAAGCGTGGCATATCTATCTTCCTACTTCATTTTATAGTGGTTGTTCGTTATCGGTCGTAGGAAAATAAACGAAACGTTAGATTGAAACATTCATTTCCATTTTCATTTTAGACTTCATGCTTCTACCCTAAACGGAATATATTGACAACAATTCGCTGCGGGAACTGATATTTCAAGGCGATAATACAAGCTCCTCTTTACATTGCTGTTGGGACGTCGATTGAAAGAAGATGGAGAGTTTCGGACTCCGGAAAACCGAAATAAAAATCAATGTCCCAGGAGCGTTAAGATGCCATATCTTCTCAAATGTTCTTCGTGGTTTTCTAAACCACAGGACCATAAGGGAAAAGGCCTAGCCGCAATGGGCTATGGGGGCAGGAGTGTCCGAGAAGTATGGAACGTAGCATAATTGGCTGGGAAGAGTGCAGGCACATCAGCAGAATCCACACCAGAAGTGCCAATGAATCTTGCAAAGGCACATTGTGCGTTGTTC
>NC_139352.1:3187500-3345000 GCF_055883805.1 Amblyomma maculatum | reverse complement strand
AGAAGCGATTGCGTGCAAACATGGTAGTCCCCTCCTCCCTGCTCCTCTGATCCTCTCCGTTAAAATTTAGTAATGTCTTCGGAGGCAACATTATTCCGCTGTCAGGAGTCATATCCTCCAAGCCAGACATGCTACAAGCATAGCCTCAATTTTGTTTGCATTTTGAATTCTTCGAGGCTCCTCATACTTTTAAGATTTGTAGGTGCGAAAATCCAACAATACACGAGCTGTGGACGCGGTTCTTTTTTCACAGACTAAATAAAGAACATGGCGGACACATTAAATCATACCACAAATGTTATATCTTGGAGAAAGAGGACTCGTATGCTCGACCGAGAAATCGGAACTGCTTCGAGTGTGGAGAGGCAAACAAAACCGGACCGTCCCAACCAGTGAAGACCTGAAACTCAACATCTACCTAGGAGGAATTCCCTTCCCGGAAAAGACAACAATAAGAATATTGAGTATGTGGGTTCAATTCAACAAACGCAGTACTCACACTTTTACTCTGTTGAAATCAACAACGCTACAAGTAACACGCATGATCACCCGCATCACCAAAATGGCGGCATGGAATGCGCGAAGAGGACACACTAAAACTAGTCAAAAACCTGGCAGTGAGCCGAATTATTTACAGCATACCCTACCACTGCCCCAACAAGAGCGAAATATTTTAAGCGGATGCCCTGCTACGCAAAGCGTATAAGAGAGCGCTCCGACTAAAGCGCAACACGTCGATAGAAAAACGCGTGGCTATCGGCTTGCAAAACACCTTCGAAGAGCTACGCGAGACGCAGCTTGAGTCGCAAACACTCAGGCTACTGCAGACAACGACTGTAAGAGCGCTCTTACAGAGACTCGGATACCGCGAGCAGACGCGAGAAATAGCGAGGACGGAAACGATCCCCGACGAAAATCGCAAGTCCCTCAAGGTAGCTCCAATCCCGAGAAACACGGTCCCCAACCTCCGCCGAGGCAGAAGAAAAGCAAGGGTCGAAGTTCATTCTTAAAACATACGCTCCTTTAGACACGACTGTGTATGAAGACGCGTCCTCGAGAGGAGGACACAACAAAATTGCTGTGGCCACGTTGGTCGAGTCGTCTCTACGCGAAGTGACCAGCGCCTCTATGCGACACTGTACGGTAGCAGAGGCCGAGGAAGTAGCCGTTGCTCTAGCGATGGCGCAGCGCTATGGTACCGGGTGATCGCTAACGATATTCACGGGCTCTCAAACTGCCTGTCGAAATTACATGACTTGTAGGATAGGCCGTCACGCGCTCCGTATACTCTTCGAAGCGAGCGACAAAATTAAAAACCCCGAAGAAAACAAGACCACACACAAAATTATGTGGGTACCGGGGCACATGGGGGTGGCAGGAAACCAAGGGGCTGACAGGATAGCTCAAGCATACACTACTTTACGAGCATCCGACGAGTCCACGGAACTTTTGCCAGCCCCAAGGTATGCTCGGCCATACTCCTCCATCGCACAGTTCTCTCAACACAGAGGAAGCTGTCATTTGGAGACAATTACAGACGTGTTCATACCCAAACCTACACATACTAAACAAAATGCACCCTACCAAATACGCGCACAGATGTCCATGGTGCGATAAAAAACCCACACCATATCACATAACATGAGCCTGTCAAAACATAAACGTGATCCCCAAAATTCGAAAAGCGAGTGCAGAGCAATGGGAGACTGCTTTCCAGCGACCGCTGCGAAAACCAGCAAGGTCTGGTACAGCGAGCTCAACGGGCGGCAGTGGCCAGCGGAGCCCTAGACTGAGGGCAACCGACCATTTCGTAGAAGTTGACGAGTTCGACGGAGAAGTTCCTGTGGGCAACAAGGAGACACCTCTGAACAAGCACCAAAATCCGCCAAAATAATATAGGGCTACATAAAGCTTTTCCTTCCTTCCTGCCTTCTCGTTCTTTACTTTTCGCTCGTATTATTCTCGTCCGCGAGTGTTGGGTGGGCAACCAGGCAGTGGTTAGCTAAAGTCCTGGCCTCTTTATTATGCATCTCGCTCTACGAATTACTGTACTGCAAAAACTGCAGCGCACTGCAACATGACAAATACACGGTACCATGCAACGTCATATCATGTCATATTATATCATATACCATAACATACCAACAGTACCATAGCATAGCATAGCATATCATATGATACCATACCATACATACCATACCATACCATACCATACCATACCATACCATACCATACCATACCATACCATACCATACCATACCATACCATACCATACCATACCATAACATACCATACCATACCATACACCACCAAAACAGAATTGGTGGTGGAGGAGGGGGACTGTTGCCACGCATTCTTTCTAAAACCTAGGGATTCTTTCCCTTAAGCGCGATAAAACACAAGCTAGATAACATTTAATGCGTGCTCCGTTTGTCCATTTTTTTAATTGCATGAGCACCTGCCATTCCCACCCGCTTCAAATAGACTTCAAAAATAATTTTTGACAAAAAGGAAAATAGTGGAAAATAAATACCACTACCCAGCGAGACACGCTCTTTCCAAAATAATCTTTCTCTTTTTCTTTTTTTTTGCGATGCGGTTCCTTGGATTTTTTAGAATGTGAGACGTAGGGGAGTTTTTCGAGCGAGTATAATAGGAAAAGACGTTGCGCCAAAAAAAAAAAAAATCTTTTAGATCATGCTGACAAGCTGTTTGTTGCTGCCATTGATGTGTTCTGTGTTGCGTTGCAGTTGCTAAAGTTGATATTGGATGTATTTTCTTTGCCTTCAAATTAATGTGGCGTCAGGACGCAACATAGTCGCCATTTCGCATTACTACAGAGCATTAACCTATGTATCACCCTTAGATGTCTCGTTATTAGCTAAAAAGCTACGTTACTAGCTGAAAATTTGTGATTCATCACCTTTTTACAAACGTAAACTTCAACCAGTATACACCAGCCCTCTGCTTTCATTAGTGACATTAGTGTTAGGTCTGAATATAACGGGACTGCGCCCGTGTTTGTCAAGAGAAAAAGGTCGCTTGTTTGCGGGAGGGCTTCGCTGGTTTCTATAGACTGCTGGCGTGTCTTCAAGAGAACCAGTCTTTCGTGATGTACAAGGTAACGGGAATTAGAAAAGACCGAGAGAAAAAGATTGCAACAGTGTCTGTGAATTTTTAAGGGCAGCTTTTCCATCCTGCCTTAATCTCCTTCTTGTCTGCCGCACGCTTCAAGTGCGGCCATAGCGTAAAGCAAGGCATTGAACGCATTGCTCGCAATCCTGGTATATGTCCCTGCAGGCTTGAAAGATGGCAGTGGTTATGCCATTGAGTGGCATAGACTCCCTGATACTAAGTAACGACCTCCCGTTTTCTTTTTGAAGGGATGCCGCACCCGTATGTTTGCGACGCAGCGTTTTTCCTTGTTATTGTGACGTATTTTTTAAGTATATTGCGAACAGCGGCTTCCCTTACCTACACATTAAAAACTCGCAAACGTGCGGTGCAGACATGGAGGTTGTACTATTTTAAAGCAATCTGCGAAAGCAAACCTAAAATCGAAAATAGGTTGGGTGGACTAGGCCTGGTGTTAGAGGACAACAGTTAGAAGTATATTTGCACCAATGGCGCAACTATATTTGTGTATGTCATCTTCCCAGTGCTCCTTACACAAGCATGTGAGTCGAATAAATTCTGTGTCGGATTCAGCAGGTAATTCGGGTTCACAACCGCCTCAAATCGATAATTTAGCCATCCCCATAGCAAGCGCATGCTTGAACCGGAAGGCAAACCGGAACTTTGGAGGACAGTTGAGCTACGCCATAAAGGGTACGATGTGGCAGCCTTAATTCTCATGTTTGTGGTTCTCTTCGCGGGTACTCATTGGCGTACATGTACTCTGCTTATGGCCCAATTATTTTATTTTTTGCGTGTATTATATTTCACAAATATTCATTATTATACAGTTGCAAGCGACCACGTATGTGAAACACAACTGGACATGAACATAAAGCCCCGATTTAAGGGAGGATGCTAAGATCACAGTTTCATATATATGAAAAAAAAATGTGTTTTCAATTTTTTTTTTCGTTGTGGATTGTGCATGCAATAAACTCTCAACAAGACTTGTTGTCATCTGCAAAGTTGAAAAATTAATATTGATTTTTTTTTGGCGAGATGGAGTGCGTGCACCTTGAAAGCGCCTATATAAGTTGATTTCAAGACGCAGGTGCATAACGGTCATAAAACTGAACGCAGAGTGCATCTCTAGGAAAGAATTCCCAAAGAGCAACCAAGGAAAGAATTGCACACGAGTGCAGAATGGAATAACTAGGAATCCAAACAGCACTTTATCATGTTCCCAAAATATTTTAGTCCAGACGCAACCTTGAAAGGAGTCCGTGGCGAAAGAATTCGGAAATGGTAGTTTTCCTAACGCTTATGATCTTGCAAAACGTACGAACTGAAAAAAAAAAAAGAATGCGTACAATTATTTTATAACGTGCTATTCAATTTATGGCTTAAATTATTAAATCATAGTGACCTGGTCCCGTATTCCGAGTTTGCGTCGTTATCGAAGTATTCCGAGTTTGAATCGTTATCGTGAGTGTCGCTATCTCCCCGACCTGGAGCCACCTGATTGGTGGAAATGCTGGAAAATGATGTTGCCCCCTCTTCTGAGTCTGCAGTGGCAACACCCAGTTCCGGCGTTTCGACCAGTCAGATGACTTGAGGTCACGTGAGATAGCGACACTTCGATAACGACGCGAACTCGGAATACGGGACCAGGTCACTATGATTTAATAATTTAAGCCATACATTGAATAGCACGTTATAAAATAATTGTACGCATTTTTTTTCAGTTCGTACGTTTTGCAAGATCATAAGCGTTAGGAAAACTACCATTTCCGAATTCTTTCGCCACGGACTCCTTTCAAGGTTGCGTCTGGACTAAAATATTTTGGGAACATGATAAAGTGCTGTTTGGATTCCTAGTTATTCGTTAAGATAAAAGACGTACCAAATATGTTACATACAATGACAACAAAAGAATCAAGCTTGTTCTTAAAGTGCTGAGATTTTTAAAATAGTCATAAAGAACCCGCAAATGGCCTTATCGTCCACAATGACCTATTCAGAAGTTACCTAAGAACAAATGCTTTGTACATCTTCAATAGCTTTGAACTGATAGTTTTCCTACGTTGACGCACTTATGATTGATTTATAGACTGTTTTATCATGGGCGCTGCCATTTTGTGTATGTGGCGCCATCTAGCGGCCGAGTTGTGAACAACCACCATGCTGGTATGTGGGGTATCCCCGGAACAGGCGACAAGTAGCGGAAATCGGCATTTTTGAGCTTTCGCGTGCAAATTTTTGCTTTCTGAAAGTACCAAGCTGAAAGAAAAAAAAGTTTTCAGTAGCAGCGAAGCCATTCGGTTAGAAATGACAAAAAAATTATGCTCCTGATCAGGTCGGCTGAAGGCTACAAGTCTGATTACAATTAATGTGTAAATTTTATGTGGCACAGAGAGGCGGCGGCGCACCACTGGTAGTGATAGCAGCTTTCGATCTACTTTTTATTCTTAAATGATTTCTAGAGACGGCTTACCGTAACAATTTGAGGAAAGAAAGCGAATGTAGCCGTTTCATGTCACGTTTAGGAGCAATGCTAATCGCGCTAGATTTGTTGGGTCAACCGATCCTTCATATACTCTTTACTGCTTGAGCGGCTACTGCGGAAGTTCCCACATCTCCACTGGGGTTCTATTCTTGAGTATCCATTATCCATTTCGGATCCATTTACTCCACCCTGGCTACTTTTGTTGGGTGACAATCAGGCAGGGTGTTCAAGCGTCCACTACTAGGCAATCGGATTTCAGCATTGCCTACATGACTCGACCACCTGTTTGTCGGTATGTGAGGTGAGTGGCGATGACTTGTCAACAGCGGAAGCTGCTATTCTGCAATTTCTCTGACTGGGCGTTAGTTGCGTTTGTCTGGCGCTGCCGCCATGCTGACATTAAAATACAAGATAAAATGGACAAACGATACCTATGGAGTAGGGACCTTAAATTATGTCCCATAATGACCTCATCGAAAGTTGCTTTTGTCAACATTTATATAGTCCATTTTTCGTTGCAAGGTTTGCTTACTGCAAGCAATCGCTGCTATTCCTATGATAATATTCCCATTTATTATCGGCAGCAAAATCTTACGAGATGCGTGTTTAAAAAAATATATTTTAGCGCTGTTTCACTAAATACGTTGACAACCAATTTATTAGCATATCGTTGTATTCAAGTGGGACAGGTTCTTTCATACTTGCATTAGCCTAAGGTGACTGAATCGAAATAGTTCTTCTTTACCTGGCGGCATCTTGTAAATATTTGCCGCAAGGAATATCATCCGCTTGTTGCCCAAAGTCTGCCGCTGTTGCACTGGTATTCAGTGTTTCCGGTCCCTACTCTACAAACACAGTGTTTGAAACTCGCACGAAAGGCTGTTAAAGCGAAACATTTTCGGTTGGGGCTTGGAATTCAGAAGCTGCTCATCTTCGCCCAATTGAGTGAGTTGCAAGTGGAACAGTGTAGAGCAAGAGCAACACACGCGCATACAACTGCTGTTAATCTTTTATCTTCTGTTAATCATCTCCTTTTGGTTGTTATTTTTTTTTGCTGTTAACGCAAACAACTGAGTAAAAAAAAAAAAAGATTGCGGTAACCGCGGCAGCACTTAGCAGCTAAACTACGGCCGGCGGAAATGAAGCGATCAGGGAAATGAAGGAAAGAAAGGGGCGAAAGAAGAAAGAACAGGGAAACAAAGCACGTCGCTCACATCAGCTAATCGGCTTAGATACTTTGCGGCTATTCAAGACACTCTGTGTGCAAAATACTGCAACGTGTGCCCTTTCTCTGTAGAATGCCCTGCCGCCCCCGCTGCTATCCCCGCGTCCCCACATACCAGACAGGAGGAGCCGCGCAGCGCGTTCCGGTTCGAGGCTATTTTCCTCCTCACCGCGAAAACGGTCTATAGGAAGGGAAAGGCGCGGTAACTGTCTCACTTGTTTTCTGTGGACACCTCAACCGCGCCGTAAGGGAAGGGAGCAAGGTGGGAGTGAAAGTGGAAAGAGAGAAATTATTTCCACATTATAACGGTTACACCTTTTATTCCGTTTGCGCTGAGATGTTCAAACTTCGAATCTATTCTAATAAAGGGACGATAAGCCATCCCTTAAGTTTTATCCAGATTGATGCAATAGTTCAAACGCTGACCCTTTAGCAACGCATCTCTCCTTAAATCAAGCCGTACAAGCGTGCCTGATGGCTTAGGTACGCCCGACTACTGTGCCGGAATGAATGAATGAATGAAAAACTTTATTTACACAAAGGGAATTCTCCCGGCGTTGGTGGGGCCCTCAGTCCAGGGCCCCAGTGGCCTTTGCCGTCTTTAGCGCTCTGTCAATCAGCTTGAGCTGGTCGTCAGGCGTCGAGCAGGACAGCGCAGCCTCCCACTGCTCCGGTGTTGGTGTGGTGTTTATTGGTGCTACCTGTGCTTTTTGACAGGCCCATGTAACATGGTAGAGATTAGGGGGTTCTCCGCATAGTGGGCATTTATTTTCATATGTAGTGGGGTGGATTTTACTGAGTAGACTCAGATTGGGGTATGTGTTAGTCTGTAGCTGTCTCCAGGCAACCAACTGCTCTCTACTGAGGTCTTCGTGGGGAGGTGGATGGATCCTCCTTAAGGCTCTTTTAAGTTCAAGAATGGCTCCATAGCGTCTAGTGACTGCGTCCGGTTCCCCGTCGTTGTGCGCCCCCCGGTTGGCGTATGCTCGGGCATTGGCGTCGGCACGTTGGTTACTGTGGCGGAGTACCCGGGCTCGACCCCGACCTCGGCGGCTGCGTTTCGATGGAGGCGAAACGAAGAGGCATCCGTGTGCTGTGCGATGTCAGCGCACGTTAAAGATCCCCAGGTGTTCGAAATTACTCCGTAGCCCTCCACTACGGCTCCTCCGCTTTCTCTCTTTCCACCTTCACTCTTACCTTCCTCTCTTCCCTTACGGCGCGGTTGGGGTGTCCACAGAAAACAAGTGAGACAGTTACCGCGCCTTTCCCTTCCTCTAATCAATTTCTTCCGTGTTACTTAGGTTATTACTACTACTAGTTATACTGCATAAATAGTGATAAAACAATTTACCCGCCGCGTCCTGCTTTTATCCACTGCGTTCCTTTGACAGACCAAGATTTTGTTGCTATGGCGCAGTTACAAGTGTGACTATTCGTGGCTAGACTGCAGATACCTACGGCTTTTCTTCATAGCAGATATAGACTTTGAAGTGAAATGCTATCAGAAGCCATACCTGCAATATTTTTGAATGCGACTAAATTATAATACACGCAGCATAGCCATCTCAGGTTGTTGTAAGTCGCATGTTGAGTACTCACGCGATTAATCATGAGGACCCGGTTCAAGTCACGTTACTGTTGACATAAAATGATAGGAACAATGGAAAAATGTTACAGACTGCGCTTAAGTCGACCCTTTTTTGAAAAATGTTATTCGGAAGAATCATCCCACGACGTACGATTCGGTGAATAGAAATGCTCCGACTTTAACGGGTTTTAAAGAAAATAAGCAAACCAAATGGACATTACCAATGGGAAGGAATACCACATTTGCCAAAGAAAAGTATCTGAAGTGAAAAAAATCCCAGAATCATTATGAAGCTTTGAAATGAGCACGATAGCCTCTTCGAACACTAATAGTCTCTATCGAGCTTCCATTTGGAGCGAGTTATTCCTCTTTGAATGCCGATCAAAGCGATTAGATCGCTTTCTTTTGAAGAAGTCTTTGTGAGCGCGCACAGTTATTGGTTCCTTCAGTGAGTTATTTTCGCCATTGGTGGCAAGTTCACGAGCTAGGTTTTGTTTGTACTAAAATTGTTACGTTCAGGAGCAAAATACCAAATGCTAAATTTGACGCAATTACCCTCGAAAAGCGTTCATTTCCTGTAGTCAGAAACTAACATTCAGCGATAACTTTTCTATTGTCACCAATTTTAAGCCGTGAGAAGTGGCGGCCATACCAGCGAACCTATCAGAGAACGTTGACGTCAGGGGAGTGTGTAAATAACACTTTCATTCCGTCAAAGCAAACAGACCCAACGGCTGGCGAGATTACTGTAAGACAAATCATACCCACTTATAAACCTCACTTTAACGCCTCTGGAAACATTTCGGAATGCTCTCATGAGCTGCTTTGAAAACTATTCGTCGAACTTTCTCTAAGTGCAGATATGGCTTAACAGCATGAAGAATGTTGCCTGAGGCCTGCCACTTGATAAATAACTGGGGCTGATTAACTTCTAGTCATCGATGACGCTTCGTTTCCACATAATTATTTTAGACGAGAGGTTATACTACCGTTGACAGCAGCGTCGCTGCTAATACATGAGCCTCATGAAGTGAAAGGTTGATCTCTAAAGACTATGTTCTACCTACATTTTCCATGGGCAGTTATACCACTTCATAAGGCAACATGGTTTCGATAAGAGCATCGATGACTTACAGTTCAAGATACGTATTAGAGCGATAGCCTTATACCTGAAGGTATGAACCCGTGGCCGACTCGCTGCCGTCCGGGTGACTTTAAAGCTGATCAGAGGTAAAGCTGGAACTTAGCCTGTCTATCGAGAAGTCCCGTCTAGTGTGTTATGCTATGGAAGGCTGGTGCGTGTTCCCATTACTAGCTTACCTCTTGCCCATGAGTTTCTGAGCTTGACTTTTGATCTATACCTTTGACTTTGAAATGCGATTGGTTCTCAGTAACGCCAGAGATCACATGATAGTGGCGTGATGACGTTAGCTAAACACGTGGTATTGGCAAAACCAAGCAAAACAGGGGTATGACTTGTAAAACGTGATTAGGCCTCTTAACAATCCCTAATGTTTGCCTGTCATCTCTCGTCATTTTTTTTATAGGTTTCAGGTCATATAGCCTGCAAAAACGCACACTTATGGCAGCTCATACATTAAGATCCTATCGCAATCTATACATACAATTGCGACGACGTTTTCAGTAAACCTCATCGTCATCATCATCAGCCTGACTATACCCACTGCAGGGCGAAGGCCTCTCCCATATTTCTCCACTTAACCCGGTTCTGTGCTAGCTGCATCCACTTGACCCCTGCGAACGTCTTAACCTCATCCGCCCACCTAACTTTCTGCCGCCCCCTGCCACGCTTTCCTTCCCTTGGAATCCAGTTTGTTACCCTAAGCGACCATCGGTTATCCTCTTTTCGCACTAAATGTCCTGCCCATGCTCATTTATTCTTAATTTCCACTAGAATGTTTTTAACTGGAGTTATTTCTCTGACCCACTCTGCACGCTTCCTATCTCTTAATGTTACCCATACCATTTTTCGTTCCATAGCCCTCTGGGTTGTCCTCAGCTTAAGTAGAACTCTCTTGGTTAGCCTCCACGTCTCAGCCCCATAGGTGAGTACAGGTAAGATGCAACTGTTGCATTCTTTCCTCTTCAGCGATACCGGTCAGTTGCTAGACATAATCTGCGAGTGCTTGCCGTATGCGCTCCATCCCAATCTTATTGTTCTTGTTATTTTCTTTTCATGGTCCGGGTCTGCGGTTACTACCTGTCCTAAGTACACATATTCGCCTACTACTTCCAGTATTTTGCTACCTAATGTGAACTGCTGTTCCTTCCCGAGGCTGTTGAACAGTACCTTAGTCTTCTGCATATTGATTTTCAAGCCTACCTTTCTACTTTTCCTGTCTAGGTCATCAATCATTATTTGCAATTCATCCCCCGAGTTGCTTAGCAAGGCAATGTCATCAGCAAATCGCAGATTACTGAGGTATTTCCCTCCATCCTTATCCCTGACTGCTCCCATTCGAAGTCTCTGAATACTTCCTCTAAGCAAGCTGTGAATAATATACTGGGGAGATTGTGTCTCCTTGCCTAACACCTTACTTTATGAGAATTTTGTTACTTTCTTTATGCAGAGCCATGGTCGCTGTGCAGCCACTATATATATATTGTTAAGTGGGGATCCAGGCACTGGTAGCGGGCACTGGGAGCGAGCAGGACCGGAGCAGAGATGGCTTAACTTGCAGTCAGCTAGTCCGCAAAATCACTTTCTCTTCCTCCTTCTCAGTGATCTGCCCAATTAATGGGAACCTCTTCTTTACAATATATATATCTTCCAGCACTTTCATATACGGCTCGTCTACCCCCTGATTTCGCAATGCCTGCATCACCATCGAGGTTTCAGCTGAGTCAAATGCTTTTTCGTAATCAATGAATGCTATGTATAAGGGCTGGTTATATTCTGAGCATTTTTCTATCACCTGATTGATGGTATGGATATGATCGATGGTAGAGTACTGTTTCTGAAAACATGCTTGATCCTTTGCTTGATTGCAGTCTAAGGTTGTCCTGATTCTATTAGCGATTACCTTAGCAAATACCTTATACGTAACAGACAGTAAGCTGATTGGTCTGTAATTTTTAAAGTCTTTAGAGTCCCCTTTCTTATGAATGAGGATAATGTTTGCATTCTTCCATGTTGCCGGTACCGTCGATGGCACCAGGTGCTGCGTATACAGGATGGCCAGTTTTTCTAACACAATACCCCCCCGTCCTTCAGCAAATCTGTAGTTATTTGATCCTCTCCAGCTGATTTCCCCATTTTCATAGTTTCTAATGCTTTCTTAAAAGTTCCTTGGTCTGCCAGAAGATCAAATCAGTCGATATTGTCGACCATAAACCCTGACTGCTCATTGGAGGGTCAAATTCTAAAGTTAAAGCTCAGCTACTTTGGTCATCTGATGAGAAGAGAGGAGTACGTCGCTGGAGAAAGATTTGATGTTGGGAAAGGTTGAGGGTCGCCGGAGAAGGGGTAGGCAGCGAACGTGATGGTTAGATGGCATCCTCGAGGCACTGCAGGTGAAGTTATGTGATGTTAGGAAGATAGTGAGAGACCGGAAAGCGTGGCGTGACATGGTCCATAGGGTCACGAAGAGTCGGACACGACTGAACGACTGAACTGAACTGAATGCTTTCTTGACCTCGTCCTTCGTCAGTGGTGGAACGTCCGACTGTCTCTCCCTACCGCCAATTTGGTTACAGTCCTGACTACTTTGGCTACTGTGGAGATCTGTATAGAACTCCTCGGCTACTTTGACTATCTTGTCCATATTCGTGATGACGTTGCCTGCCTTGTCCTTTATCGCATACATCAGGTTTTTGCCTATGTTCAATTTCTTCTCACCGCTTTAAGGCTTCCCCCGTTCTTTGCACTATGCTCAATTTTCTCCATGTTTGACTTCCTTATATCGGCCACCTTGCGCTTATTGATTAGCTTTGATATCTCGGCCAATTCGATCTGGTCTGTTGGATTGGAAGCTTTCATAATCTGGCGTTTCTTAATCAAATCTTTCGTCTCCTTAGACAGCTTACCGGTATCCTCTCTAACTATCCTACCGCCTACTTCTACCGCGCTCTCAGTAATGATATCTCTGAAATTATTGTTCATTGCTTCTAGGGTAATGTCGCCATCCTCGGTTAGAGCTGAATATCTATTTTGTAGCGAGATCCTGAACTCTTCTGCCCTCCCCCTCTTTGCTAATCCGTTGATGGGTTTCTTCCTTACTAATCTGTTGCGTTCCTTCTTCAGATTTAGGCAAATTTGGGACCTCACCATCCTGTGGTCACTGCATCACACTTTCCCGATTACCTCTACATCTTGCATAATGGGGGGGGGGGGGGGGGTTGAACACATTATGAAGTCAATTTCATTTTTAGTCTCTCCGTTAGGATTTTTCCATGTTCATTTCAGGTTATTCCGTTTGCTGAAGAAGGTATTCATGATTCGTAAGTTATTGCGCTGTGCAAACTCAACTAGTAACTCCCCCCTGCTATTCCTAGAACCAATGCCATAGTCACCTACTGCCTTGTCTCCTGCCTGCCTCTTCCCTACCTTGGCATTGAAGTCGCCCATTAGTACAGTATACTGCGTCTTTACTTTTCGCATTTCCGATTCTACATCTTCATAGAAGCTTTCAACTGCCTGGTCATCATAACTACATGTAGGTGCATAGGCCTGTACAACCTTCAGTCTATACCGCTTATTAAGCCTAATTACGATGCCTGCCACCCTCTCATTAATACTATAGAATTCATCTATATTACCCGCTATATACTTATTGACAAGGAAAGCTATTCCTAGTTGTCGCTTCTCTGGTAAACCTCGATAACACAGTACATGCCCATCCTTCAGTATAGTATATGCCTCATTCGGCCTCCTAACCTCACTAAGCCCTATGACATCCCATTTCATGCCCTCTAGTTCCTCTAACAGCACTGCTAAACTAGCTTCACTAGCTAGGGTTCTGGCATTAAACGTTGCCAGGGTCAGTTTCCAATGGCGGCCTGTCCAGCGGAGCCAGGCTTTCTTAGCACCCCCTGCTGCGTCACAGGTCTGACCGCCGCCGTGGTCAGTTGTTCCGCAGCCGCTGGTGACTGAGGGCCGGGGTTTTATGGGGCTTATCATAGGAGGTTGCGGCCAATTTCTGCACCAGGGTGGCCAACTCCTGTTCTGGTGAGGGAGTGCGTTGCCGGAGGTGTTCACCGGCATCACGTCGCATCCCAAACCTGTTTATGCAATTCCATCGACACGCGGATTTTTTTTTTTTTAAATGCGGTGGAGAATTGCGCGGCACCGGAATTTGAACTCCGGTCCTCTTGCATGCGAGGCGGATGTTCTACCGCTACGCCACCGCTGCACTTTCGTCAGTAAATCTGATTCGTGATTATTATTGAGGAAAATGATGAGCTATCTGCCCATTATCTCTGATAAGAGCCTTCGAGAAAGCAACCACTTTAAATCGTAACGATGTGCTCAAGACACAACCAGCAACAACATTTAGTCCAAGACTTCTAACAAAATGCTCGTGCCCTTCAATACAAATGAAATGAAATGAACAAAATATTATTTTACTCTTTACAATGTAATGAGATAGAGCAGCCACGAAAAGCTGCTGCTGCTAGCAGCTTGACGAGGCGACTGTCCCACTCTTATAACAGCAGCATTGGTATATTATAGTGTCGTGATCGTTCGCCGAGTTAACATAAAATGCAGATGGGGATTTTTCAAGCATTAAAGCCTACTCATGAATAAAAAGAAAACAATTAAAATATCAATTTAACCTCAGACACGTTTATTAGGTTAATGAAATAAATTATACATAGAAAACAATTGCTCCAAGATTGCCTACGCTGTTGCCTATATTGCCTAACAATACACCTGTGATCATAATTATTGAAGATGTCTGGAAGCGTGTTGGTCACTGATTGAAGGGAATAGACTCTACTGGGAGTTGGCATGTACCAAACAACCGAATGACATATATATATATATATATATATATATATATATATATATATATATATATATATATATATATATATATATATATATATATATATATATATATATATATATATATATATTTATATATATATATATATATATATATATATATATATATATATATATATATATATATATATATATATATATATATATATATATATATATATATATATTGTGAGCACTGTGTGGCGCTTCATCTTCCACACTGCTGAACGTGCTGCTTCATCTTCATCCTGCTCCCTCTTGTAGATACCCATCGTCATCGCGGAGTGTGTTTGGCTGCAGTGTGCGACCAAGGCTTCAGGTCTGTAATAAAGCCTGATTCCCCAAGTCCGACCTTCGCGTTACCTTACACGTGGTGGAGGTGCGCCTTGATTTCCCCGCTGCTTCGTCACCTGCATCCACCTGGAGCTTCGTTCTGGCCGCCGTTTGACCCCGACCACCATCGTCATGACACAAGAAGGCCACTCCGCTATTCCGGCTGCTACCAACTCGACTCCAGCTCCCCTTGCCACTTGGACTGTCAGTAGCCGTCAGCGCGACCCGCAGATGTTCGCCGGTCTCCGCGGCGACGACGCTGATGACTGGCTCGACAGCTACGACCGGGTCAGTGCTTTCAACCGATGGGACGATTCTCTTAAATTAATTAATGTGTCCTTTTATTTGACGGATGTGGCCAAAACGTGGTTTCTAAATCATGAGTCGACGATTCCGGACTGGGCTACCTTTAAACAAAAGTTACGCCAGATTTTCTGCGCTCCTACTGTTCGCACGGAGTCCGCCAAGAAGAAGCTAGAAGCCCGACTTCAGCGGCCCAATGAGACCTACACCTCTTATATAGAAGATGTACTTTCACTTTGTCGGCGCATCAATGACACAATGCCAGAGGCCGAGCGGGTTCGGCACGTCCTTAAAGGTATTGGGCCACTCGCCTACAACGCCCTGGCCGTGCAGAACCCTACCACAATCGATGCCATCATATCCACTTGTCAACGCCTTGACGAACTACAGTCAATACGCCTGCAGCCTGATCCCACTTCATTTGGTTTCACTGCCGAAGCTGACCTCCGTGTGCTTATTCGCGAATTAATTCGTGAAGAGCTCTCGGCTCAAGGTAATTTGTGCCGCCCTGCATCTGAGCCACATAATTCAAGTGCCGGCCTGCGTAGCATTGTTAAAGAAGAGCTGGCCTCAATGACCTATTCCCCGCCAACATCGGTCGCTCCTACCATTTGTCAGGTGCCAACGCACGCCCAGATCACGTCCTTGCCGCCCGCAGTTGGAGCGCCTATACGCCACCGGCGCCTACCACTGCTCATGTCGCTGCATTGGCACCACCTGCCGCAGCGCCGACATACTACCCCAACTGGCGCCCAGCCCGCCCTGTGTGTTATTACTGCGGGTACCGAGGCCATATTTCCCGCTTCTGTCGTCGCAGGCTCCAGAATGAACGCCGCGGCTACGAATCATTTGAAGCAGACTACCCTCCTCGCTTTTCCGGCTCTAACCACCGTTCATTCCCCGATTATCCCCGACGTTCATCACCCCCGCCAGAAAGCCCCGCTCCGCCTGCTGGTTACAGGCCTTCAAGACGCCGTTCTCTTTCGCCTTTTCGCCGCTCAGCCTCGCCTCTCCGTCAAGCTTCTCTGACGACCCCCCGCCTGTCGGAAAACTGACCACTGCAGTTTTAGGAGGGAAAACTGCACTCTTCGGCCATCCCAAAAATCCTCCGGAACGTCCCTGGAATATTATTTTAGTGCGGGTTGAAGGATTATCTGTTGAAGCTTTGGTTGACACGGGCGCCGCTGTTTCTGTGATACACACTGACTTGTGCTCCCGCTTGCGAAAAGTGAAAACGCCTTATGATGGACCTGAACTCCGTGGAGCTAATGGTGCAATAATTCGGCCTTCTGCTAAGTGTACTGTGCGAGTTTTTGTTGACGGTGTCCGCCACCATGTACAATTTGCCGTGATGTCACCGTGCGCTCACCCAATTATTTTAGGCTGGGATTTTCTGTCTGCCGCATCAGCCAGCATTTCGTGTCGCGACAGGATCATTTACATGAACGAGAGCGATCCGTCTTCTGAACATCCCGAGCCCCGTTATCGCCTGCTTGCCGCTACTAACTCAGTGTTGCCCCCTGGATGCGAACAACTTGTCGCGCTTACTTCTGCTGATATTGATAACGGAGATGTGCTAATCGTGCCTTCTGATCGCCATCTGACCCGCGGAATCGCGCTACCACCAAGTCTTGTTCGGTTTGAGCATGGCACAGCGCTTGTCGCTGCTTCGAACACTTCCCCAGAGCCCATTGTGCTGACTAAAGGGACATGTTTTCCTTGTGTCCTGGACATTCACCCGGTGTCCCTCACCACCCTTACCGCCCCCTCTTCCTCACCAGCAGCTTCTTCCGATGCTTCTCTCTGTGTTCTCTTTGGCACCATCAATCCTGACCTTCCTGCGACTCACCGCCAAGCTTTGCAGGAATTACTTCGAAAACACCAAGCCTCCTTTGATGTCACTTCTCCGACCTTGGGCCGAACGTCTTCTGCACAGCACCGCATTATTACAGAAGGTACTTCTATTGTTAGCCGCCGCCCTTACCGTGTTTCCTTATCAGAACGTAAAATCATAGAAGATAATGTGAATGATATGCTCCGGCGAGACATTATTCGGCCATCAGCTAGCCCCTGGTCATCTCCGGTCGTCTTGGTCAAAAAAAAGGATGGGTCCGTGCGTTTTTGCGTTGATTACCGCGCACTTAACAAAGTCACTCGAAAAGATGTTTACCCTATGCCACGAATTGACGACTCCCTCGACTGTCTTCAGGGCGCCGAATATTTCTCCACTTTGGATTTGCGTTCCGGTTACTGGCAGATACCGATGCACGAAGCCGACAAAGAAAAAACAGCATTCGCTACTCCCGATGGGCTTTACGAATTCAATGTCATGCCTTTTGGACTTTGTAATGCCCCCGCTACGTTTGAGCGCATGATTGACACTGTTCTTAGAGGACTTAAGTGGAAAACATGCTTGTGCTACCTGGACGACATAGTTATTTTCTCTGCGACTTTTTCTGATCATTTATGCCGCCTTGATCAAGTATTAACGTGCCTGGCATCCGCCGGTCTCCAGCTGAACACGAAAAAGTGTAATTTCGCCAAGAAAGAAATCAAGATCCTGGGCCACCTCGTCAGCCGCGATGGCATTCGACCCGACCCTGACAAGCTTGCTGCAGTTTTGAACTTTGCACGCCCTCAGCGGACTAAGGAACTACGCAGTTTCCTTGGCCTGTCTTCGTACTTTCGCCGTTTCATTCGAAATTTCGCTACCATTGCTGCACCGCTGCACCGCCTCCTTACAGACCGTACTACTTTCAATTGGTCCGAAGAATGCGAAAAAGCTTTCCAAACCCTAAAGAATGCCCTCACTTCGGACCCTGTTCTCGCTCACTTCGACGACACTGCTGCCACCATTCTTCACACCGATGCCAGCAGCCTCGGTATCGGCGCCATACTTCTGCAACGTGATACCGCTTCTCGGGAAAAGGTAATTGCGTTTGCCAGTCGAACTCTAACACTAGCGGAACGCAACTACACCATCACTGAGCAAGAGTGCCTAGCCGTCGTTTGGGCAGTTCAGAAATTCCGCCCCTACCTCTACGGCCGCCATTTCACGATCGTTACCGATCACCACGCTCTGTGCTGGTTATCAACCCTCAAAAATTTGACTGGACGCCTGGGCCGTTGGATTCTGCGTTTGCAGGAGTACCACTTTGATGTCATATTCAAATCGGGACGCAAACATCGAGATGCCGATGCTCTTTCCCGCTGCCCGCTATCAGAATCGCCACCTAGTGCTTCCTCGAGCCTTCCTGCGTGCACCCTCGACGTCCCAATGTCGTCCAGAGCCCCAACCTTAACCTGTGCTACTCTTGCCGCTGCTCCAGATCGCTACGCCATTATTTCAAACCAGCGAGCAGATCCCTACTGTATTTCCCTAATCAACCTTCTCACCGGTGCTTCTCACCCTCCTACCGCTAGGATGCGCAGGCAACTCCAAAAGTTCAAACTTGACAACGGCGTGCTCTCCCGTTATATTTATTGCTCCGAAGGCACCCGTTGGGTCCCCGTTATTCCGAGAGCGCTTCGCACCCGTATCCTGGCGGCTTTCCACGATGATGCTACAGCCGGTCACTTAGGCTTTCATAAAACTTACCACCGCGTGAAAGCCCGTTTCTTCTGGCCAGGCCTCGCCTCAAGTGTGGCAAAATACGTCGCCTCTTGTCTGCCATGTCAGCGCCGCAAACGGCCCACTTCTCCTCCTGCTGGCCTACTACAGCCGCTACCTTGCCCTGCTACTCCTTTTGCCGTTGTTGGCATAGACTTATACGGGCCACTTCCATTGTCCGCACGAGGTAATCGCTGGATCGTCACCGCCGTCGACCACCTAACACGCTACGCTGAGACCGCTTCCCTGCCTAATGGCTCAGCACATGAGGTCGCGACCTTCTTTTTGGAATCGCTCGTACTGCGCCATGGGGCCCCTCAAGTGCTTCTCAGCGATCGTGGTCGGACATTTCTGTCGAAGATTTTAGCCGAAGTTATTGAAGCCTCAACCACACATCACAAATTGACCTCCAGCTATCACCCGCAGACCAATGGGTTGACTGAGCGGTTCCACCGCACGCTTTCTGACATGTTGTCTATGTATGTCGACCAGGACCACCGAAACTGGGACGTAATACTTCCTTTTGTTACGTTCGCCTACATTACGGCTGTACAGCGGACCACAGGTTACACCCCGTTTTTCCTCGTTTACGGCCGTTCTCCCGCTACCTTTCTTGACGCCTCTTTTCTTTCTACACATGCCAGTTCCTCATCCTCTCTTCCTGACCAGTTCCTTTCCCGAGTGGCCAAATCACGCCGGCTTGCTCGCGTCAACACGGAAGCTAGCCAGGAAGACCGCAAGTACCGCTATGATGCAACCCATCGCCAAGTTTCGTTCCGTCCCGGCGACGAGGTGTTACTTTGGACCCCATTACGCACTCCTGGCCTTTGTGACAAGTTACAGCACCGTTACATTGGTCCTTACACAGTTCTTGCAAAAACCTCCCCGGTCAACTATCGCGTCTCCCCTGTTTACCCTCCTCCGGACTGTCGTTACCGTGGCACTGAAGTTGTCCACGTTTCACGTATGAAACCTTTTGTTCGGCGCATTCCTGCGGACTAATTGCGGCCAGGCTGGCCGCTTGAACTGCGCGGGCGAAATAGTGTGAGCACTGTGTGGCGCTTCATCTTCCACACTGCTGAACGTGCTGCTTCATCTTCATCCTGCTCCCTCTTGTAGATACCCATCGTCATCGCGGAAAGTGTTTGGCTGCAGTGTGCGACCAAGGCTTCAGGTCTGTAATAAAGCCTGATTCCCCAAGTCCGACCTTCGCGTTACCTTACAATATATATATATATATATATATATATATATATATATATATATATATATATATATATATATATATATATATATATATATATATATATATATATTATGTAAAATGACTCTATGAGGCGCCAAATGCTACGTTCCTACGCCACACAAACTTCAAAAATGTTCTAATACACTCTAAGTTCGACAACAAGCGTCCAACACAACGACTTCCTTATTCTCGACCCTGACCTAATGCCTCATGTGTTCCACATATGACGCCATGGTGCAGATCTACGTTTTTGTGAGCCGCATGTTGTTTCATCTCTAGCTATGTAGCAAACATCGTCGCCCAAGTTGGAGAGCACTATGCTAACGCCGTAACTGATCACGCCTCGTGTAAAACTGCAACGCACTCTGTGCTGCGCCGTAAACAACGTCCTCTTCATCAAGTTCGATCTGCGCCGCTCCTTAATATAATCTATTGTAAATACGCCATACATATCGCTATCTAGCTAAAGACACATAGCAGCTGTGCCAGACAGGCTACCAAAACAATCGAACACCGAGAAGCCAGACTAGTCCATCGCCAAGAAGCTTACCAAGCGCAGAAGCGAGAAAAAAATCAAAGCGGCATCAGCGACTGCGGTTACGACCAATGGCTAACGTTCGTTAAAATTGGCTCACTAATATTTCAAACTCTGTCATTTCTTTAGCTTTTTTGCAGTGGTCCTTCCCTTCTCCTTTTTTAGGCTAAGGTCTAAAGCCCATGCTGGCATTTCACCACTTTCGGAGAGCTCTTGAGAAGTATTCCGCTGCAGCTTGATTGCTTATCAGGTCCGTCGAAAATACCTATCCCCATAAAACAAACCTATTCTAACATCGAACGCTCCTTCAGCTATCTCATAATGCACCCCACATGGTCATTTTCGCTGCAGTTGCCACGTTTTTGTCACTTTCGTTTTCAGGTGACGGGACCACCGACTTCAAGTTCATTGAAATCTATCCCAAGAAAACATTGTTTCATTCCTTGACCTGCTCCACTTCCCCGATTTACTCCCTCGCCTTTTTTCTTCAGAAACAAAAGCGTATATAAACCCCACCAGTGACGATCACGCTGCCCAGGCGAAGACAAGCCCCTTGTCGGAAATTGGCTTGCGTGTATGCTCCTTCAACCCTTGCTCTGTTCTCCTTCTTTTATCCAACTTTATCACTTGGCCACCTTACGCTTGTTGTGTGCCAGAGTTTTTCTTGGTTCTGATTCCGGTTGCTTTAATCAAGTCTAACCAACTTTCCTAATAGCAGATTCTATACTTTGAGGGTGTGAGTAAAAAGCTAGCAGGAGGAAATCAGAAGGATTTCAAAGTTGAGCACCGTAATTACTTTCCCAGAAGGACCACAGCTCTGCTCTTTCGTGTCTTTTTCAAGACAGCGCTCATGTAGATGTCTTCAGCTGCTAATTGCGATTAGGTCAATATAAAAGAAAATTCTATCAGAAATCACCTAAGTTTTTAGAATATTACTACTATAGCATCATAACTCATCGCAAAAATACGTTAATAAGTCATACCGATCACAACGCGTTCACTAGATGCCCCTCTAACATGCTTGATACCAACGACATTTCTTTTGGGATGTCATTTTGGGGACTGCTAACTTTGTACCAATATTTCCCTTTAAACCCCCATTGAATTTGGTCGCTAGCTGTAGAAAATGATGCCGATGTTCTGTATGAGATGATAACGCTACTCGGTTTGTGCAGGTAGCGGAAACGCCGCACAGCTTTTCGCCATGCTGATCGTCATACCAGATCTATCTGAGAGTATTCTGAGGATTCCGTCCAACAGATAATTGATGTTATCAAAACTCAGTCATGTGTACCCGAATTTATCAATCTATCGGGAAAAGTGTTCAATTTGAACTTTTGATAATTAGATGTATTGCATGTTACCGGCTCATTTCTGCCAAATTCAGCTAACCTGTAGTTTTTGTGAAATAATGGCAATAAAGACAAAAAATAAAAAAAGCCTTGGCTTATGCGTTGCGTGCCCGTATCGCATGCCTAGGATGTTTCATTGAATTATTTCTAATTTACAAGATACCTCCTCACCAAATTTGATTTAGATTCTTCCCAAATTAAAGCTATATAAATGCGGGGTTTTGAAATTCTCACACGAGGTCATGTAGCTATGACGTCATAGCCCTGTCGCCCAATCAGGAGTTGTCCGCGCGAATATTGCCGACATGCAGTGCCAACTACGCTGATGGTTTTTCGACCGAACGAGCAGTATAGGCCTAGCTTAAGATAGAACTGTATGTGGCAGCGTGAAAAGAAAAGAGCATTTAGGAATGCATCGAAACAAGCAAGTAATAAGAACATTTTGATTGCAGTGTAGGCATACTAATACACGCAATGGAAATGGATGCCAAACAAACGGAATACATTCCACCTACTAAGTTCGACTATCTTCCAGTAGTGAGAGAAACTACGATCGACAGTGTTAACAACAGAAGAGAAAATTTTGTTCTCTTATCGCTCGGTGTAGGAATGAAACAGTGAACCTGTGGTGACAGTATAAACTTCTGTAGTAACCTAGGAATTTTGTGTAGTTACAACAGAAAAGTACCACAGAACAACATACACGAAAAACTACATACATTACAAATGGTGTTACCGAACTACAGAAAAGTATGATGTTACTACTGACCTACAGAATAATATGCCGCATTTTTGTCTTGGTTCTGTAGCTTTCCGAGTCAGAAACTATGAACAAAGAATATTGGAGTGAGTGTTGAACGAATCGAGTAAGCATCATTATAAACGGCAGTACCGAAAACACCACCGAAGAAACACACGGGCAACGATACGCGTCCCAGGCCACCTCTGTGCGTTTCTTCACCTTCGTTTTTTTTTTTTTTTTTTTTTTACTATAATTTATAATGACGAAGGAAGGGTAGAAGAGAGTTGCATAAAGAGGAAGAAAGAATAAACGAACAAAGTATGAACTGAATGCTGCGAGAATCGTTGGCTCTCTACAAGACGAACTCTGCTCGCGCTCCTATTTGGGACACACGTACGTTCACAACCACGAGGGGGTCATCGCTCGCAAACAGCGACCGTGCTCAGCGTCCGTACTATTCTCCTCAGCCCAGCAGCATAAATGGTTCTGGGTCGTAACCGTGGAAATCGATCTGGGGGGCAGTAGCCTAATTTCGGGAAGCTGCATCGTAGCGGCGGCATGGGTACCTTGCTTTGTGGGGCCCTGTGCGAGTTCGTGGTACCACCTACAGTTAGCCTCTCATTTACTCTACGAGGGCGCCGCCTGTGGGATGTTAGTGGCAGAAGCGGCGAAGACACCTGAAGCGCCTGGGGATGGCCGGTAAAGAAAGGTCTGCTCGCTCCTCCCCATGCTAATCGGAGAGACTAGAGACAGCATTTCCAGGTCACTGCCCAGGAGGTGTGCGGGCAATTGAATGTTTGTGTAGAGTTGGATTAGGCCTGTGTGTGCGTACGTACGTAGTGTGGTTCACGCTGTTTTGCGTTTAAATGAGGGTGAAGTCAGCCTAATTCGGTGGCCAGAGGCTTAGCATCAGCACACCGGCCTTGGAGGCGTTGGACGTACCGGTTGATACGCCTTGTGGTGGTCCATCGTGATTGTGTAATCGGAACTCACGTGTCGTTTCTGAGACAAAGAAAAGGAACTAAAAAGAAAGAGAGTTAAGAAGTGATGTCCACTTGCTTACCTTAGTTGAGAACTGTTGGTGTTAGATAAAAGAAGAAGACAGCTGCCTTAAATTTTGACGCACAGTGGCCCTTCTCTAGATGGGAAATTTTAAAACAATTGTAAAACCACATATTATTTGAAGGATAACTAGGGTAATGCCACATCCGGCTTGTACTCTAGGAAATATTTTTCTTGCACTTGTTATATCAGGTATCATAATGTTCAGAACATTACTTGCTGTTTTGCTTTAATGCCACTTGTGCTACCATTGAATAAGTGTCACCAGTGTTTCCTTCGTTTTTTTTTTTTTCATTGTTTTTCATTGACAGCACAAATGCAGAGGTTGTTACACTTAAATTTAGCAATAAATAAAAAAAAACTGCTCAGGGTAAATGAGAATGCACAGCAACGGCAGCATGTAAAACAGCTTCGCCTTTCACGCTTCTGGGTGCTACTCGAAGACAATGGGCTTGCACGCAGTGGCATTTGCCTTTGTTAGTCAGCCTGCGCTAAAGAATGCGATGGAGGCGTACGTAGTTTAACGTCCAGGAGGAATAAAAACGTACTAGGAAGGGGGGAGGGGGGGGGAGAGGAGGTGTCCACTGTGCAGAGTCCCTGGCTCTAAATAAACTCTATGCATCTCATTAAACACGTTATTTTCAAACAGTTCTAGAACAGAATCCAGCCGGTTCTGTCTCTTCGTTGCACCTAGCTATTACTGAACGCTACCTAACAGATACCCAATACGCGGCGCACAACACTTCAGTTATTTCAACGGGACTCTAATGTAACTTAATCTAGGATCCTAATGCTGCGCTTGACGCGCACATATCTACTTTTAGCGTTTCGACTTTATCAAAACAAGGCCATCACTGCAGGCTTTCAATCTTGCAATCTTATGCCTGCAGGCCAAGGTAATTGCGTTGAGAGTGCAAGGCAGGTGGAAAATAAATGATGTGCTGGATGCAATATATTGGGTGTAACTGTAAAACACCTACGCCAAAGGTAATAAATCTGAATTGAAAATTTTTAGAGTGTTAAGTGAGTGCAAGAATCAAATACTCATTCCGTCCATCGCAGCAGTCTTACCTCGATATTCTAAATCAAAATAGGATAAAGCTTGCCTAGCAACAAGTCACACATGCTGGAGTACTGCGTTATGCTGTTTTATGACCATATGGCTAACGGACCATTTACTAAGCCCACGTCGTAATTTATTACAATTTTCAGTTAATGGTGATTACAACTGATATTCGCGGTGTATCATCAAGTCGTATGTCGTTACATAGCGTATGCCGACTATATTGCATTGTAGGGATTGCTGGCCTTAATTATTTGAAATGTATCTGCGTATGCGGGTGCAAATAGAGCACAACATTATTGACAAATGCGAAATATCCAGTTTAATATGCGCTTTTTGTAACTTTTTTGGTCACAAGTTGTGACCAGATAAGCTTCACTCAACGATTTTAATATGCAATTTGAGGCCATTCAGTTACGACAGCGCGATAAAGGAAAGAACTAAGTGCCGAAAGGATGAATGCGTACAGGCTATAAATTTTAATAGACTTCAAAATGTACTCTCATTTTTCACAACGGGCACCTCTTGCACAATCGCCCCATGAGTTAGTGTCATGCCATTTGTAGCGTGAACCTTTAGTGTTATGATCATACGCCATCGTGACATATGCCCCCAGTTGTGTTTCTAGGCTTTAATTCCAAACATTCTAACTGGCACTACGCATCGGAATTTTATTGCCTAATATTTTTGACCAAGTGTTCAGTACTCAAAAAATAACTCGATATATGCGAACAAATAGAGAATTTTTGGCAAAGTTCCTATAGCTTAATATTTTCATCTATTTGTTTCCCAACTCACTTGTTTGCTTTCTTTCTTATAAGTAAAAACCTTTCAGAGCCAAGAGAGCCTCACTAATGCTTTTGCACAATGCACGGCATAATACAATAATAACGGTGTAATTACTTATTGTAGCAGGATGCAAATAAAAAAGATGAGTGTTGATTACTATGGGATGTTACACGGCGTGTTTAAATACTCTACTGAGCACTAAACAAAATCAGTCTTTGATATTTGGCAACGCCAATAAACCCCAACACCAAAGAAGGAGGCAAATAAGTTATCGCCAAAGAAGAAAAAATCCTTGAGCTTATAATTTCGTGTGTGCTTTATTTTTTTTAGGCAACACTAAGAACTTCAACAGCGGAATGTTTTCTGTTACGAAAGTATTGTGTGTGGCGGACACTTCGGACTAGAGTTGTACCAGACTCAAGGATATAGCAAAGCACGGCCCCACAGCTGCGCAGAGAAGCTATATGGCTTCCTACAAGGCTTCGTAGCTGCGAAAAAAAAGATCGTATTTGTCCAGGATTTTCACCCATGACCACCGCATGGCCGGTGGAATTGTGCTTGTAACTGACCTGCCCAGGGTAGCGAGAACGACTGCACTTGGATGGGCGTTAAAAGTTCACTATTCCCTTAATAAAAATTCTACTCACCTTGTGGGTTTCCGCCTAAACATTAGATCATTGCAATGTTCAATATGGGTGCATTATGCAAAGCAGTCTGCCCCTCATTTAAACAACTGGGATCAGAACAAGTATAGGCGAAAAGATCTTCGAAAGGCACAGCTGAGTGATTTTTAGCTCTTGCTCGGACAATTGCTATTTCTTTGGTAGTGTTCTTGCGCTGTGTTTTCGGGCCGCCATGGACAAACCTAGCAGGATAGACTTTGTTACCGCTTCTGCAATGAAACACAGTACAGGATTGAAGAAGGGTACAAAACTAGAGATTGGGGGATGCCGCTTAATCTGGGCCACAATTCTCATTGCTATCACCACTCATGTAGCGGCGTCAATCCCGAACTCTTGTCAAAAACGTTAAATTTTATCTGACCTGCTGAATGCGGTCGCTTATGTCTTGCTCTGTATAAATGAACATTAGCTACTGTTCAAATCTACGCCAAGTGTTTATCAACACGGCTGGAAATAATACCCTGAATATTATATTTTTATATGCGGATGACCTTCATGTGACTTTGGAAAAACTGATCAGTTTACAGTTTGAAAGTTATGGAAACTTAGTTATTTACACTCGTTTAAATATCTGTAGTTCTAAGGCCTGTTTTTCATACACGTACATGCCGCTTTCTTTGTGGTTGAGTGAACGCCCAAAAAGCTCTGTCGCTTGCCCCAAAAAAGCAGAAAGAGGCGCCCGCTTGTTTTTCATGTATAAAGCACCGCGTTCCCGTAATTGGTTTAGCATCCTGGGCTGTATAAAAGGCAGGGCTGAGCGTAAAAAATTTTGAAACTCGAAAATTTTTATAATAAAACAGCTCTTCGCAATAGATATAAAATCAAGCGGTAAAACACAGAACGCTGAACAGCAACTAAATTATAGTTCCGGACATTGGGGTTTGAGGAATTAGGTTTGACACAGTTATTAAATTTTCGAGCATCGTTTTGCTAATATGTATTCTTAGTAAGAGAGCGCTGTTGATATTGCCTTGAGCAAATTTCAAGGTCAGAATGCTGCTACACATAAATCTCTCAACAAAAATGAAACCGCCGAGTTTTAACGTAGTTCAACCGAGTCGGATATACGAAAGCTTTTGCGCACAGGTGGAAGTTGATGGCGATGACGATATGCGATACTCAGAGCGAGAGTCTAATGCAGTCGGCACTCTGGATGGCCGGCTCCGGCAATAGGGACGGCAGTGATGATGTTGCAATTTTCTGCTCTAATAATTCCGAAAACAATTTGGAAGTTGTCAGAAAAGTGCAAGCTTGCTGCGAAGCAAGTAAGTGTGGTCAAGTCGAGATAGTTTGGCATGGTGAATGGCCTCGAACCTAGAGTGTCTTCGCAAACGTACCGTGGAGAGCTTCATCTACGCACTTAGGCGTCCCTCTTGAATTTTACACTCACAGTGAGCAGTATCGGTGATGTAAGACTGCAGAATTAAGAGAAACATGTGATAGGTGGAACCTCTCGATGTTGGGACGTGCCACAGTTTGCAATATGTTCTTCGTCGGCAAGCTGCGGTACGCCATACAAGCGCTACGGGTTCCCATCTAAATTTTCAAACGTTGCATAGGGTGTTTGCAATGTTTGTGTGGAGTTCCTCTAACAAAAGCACAGGTCGAACCAACCTTTCTCCTAGGTTACTAGCTGGAGGCCTTGGTTTATGTTATTTATTTGTGAGACGATTACTTGACCATTTTTAGTGTCTTTAAAAATGCTGACGACCCATTTACGTGCTGTTATTTAGTTAAGGCCGGATAGATGGATGTTTGAATTCGTCACTTCATTATGTTGTATGCAAGGAGCAATTCGTGGGCATTTGGAAGACGTTGCACAATCCTGTCCTTTTATTTCTACAGGGTTTTCAATGATTATCTTAGTTGCAAAGTGGCTTCCTTGTATCTTGTCCTGTGCCTTTCTGTTCGCGCTGTTTAAATTAACAATGGATGTTTACCAACTCGCCCAACAAAGTATATATATCTTGATTATCTTAGTCCCATGACACGAAATAATTTCTTGTACAGATATATGTGAGTCCCTCTTCGTAGTAGCTTTATACAGGGCCATATACAGCGCAGCTGGCCCTGTTCAAGATGCGCTAAATAGAGTTAAAAAATGGTCATTGGTCCTGTAGGCAAAACATTCTTTTTTTAACTACTTAGCTGGACATCGCAGGTTGAAGGGTGGCTACAACAGAAAAAAAAAATAGTGCATTGGAGAATCGGCTGTTTTCTGTACAGAAAGAATGAAACTCGTTAGTGCGCATGTTTTCTTCCCTAGACGCCCCCCCCCCCCCCCCCCCCCCCCCGCAATGAAGTACCTCCCGACTGTAAATAAGCACGGTATTACATATTACCTTGTAATGTCATTGGGCATACATAATATATGCAAAAGGACGGCGGTGTGAGGTGCAGATCTCGACACGGGTCCAGTCAGAGAATATTTGAGGAATTCACTGTAAGATGTAATGAGGTTAGTAAAATTGTGGATCCAGCTTCTGAGTGGCTCCCACGAATTGAAACCGTCAATCAAGCACGGCTGACTATACTTGTGTATATAGTGTATTATATGATTACAATTAAATGAAAGCGACGATAGCTGCAAAATCCGTTCCTAGAGTTATTGATGCTTTCAAGATACACGACCAAGTGCCTGAGTGGCTTCCGAGAATGGAAGCGCGTTGCTACGGATGCCTGAATTTTAATGGATCACGCAGCCCGAGCTAGCGTGGTTATTAACCCACGTTGTGTGTTTGTCGCGCAATATTCTGTATGTGTAAAATCTGGTTTTGAAGTTGCCCATAAAGGAAAAAAAAAAGCGGCGATAGCTATGACACTCCGTGCTATCTCTCCACAAGAAACCCCTGGGTTCGAATCTGCTCTGCTCACACTTTTTTTTAAATATGAAAACACTCAAATAGGCATAGAAGCGTTATATGTTTTGACTAGGCTCCAGACCTCCTTAATAATGCTCTCGAACTTTATCATATATTGCTCTGTGATGCTCACTATCCGAAGTAGTTTTGTGTTAATACGTGAGGCGTGTCAGCAATCTATGCAGCCATGTGTTCACAGTGTGCTTGTAAAGTCATTTACAATCAGGAATGGTAAAAGAAGATAGCTTGACTTGCTTCTTGGATAAGCAGGTTGACCCAACACGTACGCCAGGGATTATGCAATAAACAATTAGCAATATCTCAGGCTTAGGACGATAAGGTTGTTTTAGTAAACAGTTGCCTTAGCCTGTGAAATACATACGCGTGACCCTTTAGTGTGGGCTCAACAAAAGTATCCCCTACCACATTGGCAAACTGTAAGGACGGACACCCTCGAAAAGTGGAAATGGCAGAGACCCAGCCAAGGGTATTTTGAAGCTGAATACTTTTACTCATAGTAATAAAGAGGTTATCACATCATTCCTACTTGTTTTCTCTCATTTTTTCGATCAAACTTTTCTTTTGCCCCGCGCATTATTGAGGTGGTGAATAATGAGCAATTGTCTTGTCTCCTTGGCTTCCTTATGCAGCTCTAATCAATGAGAAGTAGAGCTGTGCGAGAGTTGCAAATTTTAAAATGCGCAGTTGTATATTTTTGTTTCATTTGTCAAAAAATAACACTCATTCGATTGAAACCGTTCGAAGACAACCTAATTTAGTAAATAGTTTTTCAGTGCTTTATGAAGCGCTCTCAAAAGGTCTCTGATGATCAAGGGAAATTGGACGTTACGCACAAGATACACTGTCTCGTATCTGCAGAAATGAAGGTTTATCGCGGCGGTTCATTTTTGCCTCGTACATTAGACGCCTGAGCGTTTAGAGGCTGGCGCGAATACCGAGTGACCGCGTTACTCATATGTTGAGTGTGGCGCTGATTTCTTCGCAATCAGAGGGAGCTCGCAAAAGGACGTCGCCTCAAAACGCTGTCAAGAAAGCAACTTGAATTTACTATACGATATGACATCCTTCGAGCCAGCGCCGGAACGGAGAACGTTAGGCAATGTAGACGTGGAACGTTGGTCGCACTGCCGGAAGACCATGTATGCAGCTCCAGGCGTAGAAAACTTTCTTTATTCGTATACACGCGGCAGAAAAAAGAAAGCCAACAGGGGGGGAGGGGGGAGGTATTATATAGTCGTGATAATGGAATCGGGCATAGGCGACCTGTATCTCTGAGTGGGATTCCGGCCAACACTGTCAAAAACAAAGCAACTCTGTTCACCGTTGCTTCGGACATTTCGGCCATCGCCGCAGCCTCTCTCGTTGCGTGCATGTGCAGGAAGGATTTATACTAAGCGATTAATTCGCCTCTAGTCAAAAGATCCAACGTCAACAAAACGGAGTGGAGTTTTCTGCGCCCTGGCGAAGCATTGTGCTCTGAACGAATTCCACTCACATGCAGAGGTCGAACGCTCTGATAACGCTACCCACAAACGCATAGCACAAGAATATGCTCAAATCCATGCCGAATATAAAGTTTTATATCCCTCCCAAAATGACACCTGTTTCGTGAGGCAGTCAAACGTGATAAATGCATTCAAGCAAATGCACGGATTCCATGCAATAGTACAAGGCGGCCCTGTAGCTCCGATTACACTCTTCCACAGATGCAATAGCAAATGTATTTTTACTTTCCGCTTCAGCAATCTTTATATCTGAATAGTTTTGACAGAGGCGCACTCGCATTCTCCTAAATTGTAGTGCACCCTGCATGTACGTCAAAGTGACTCATGCGGCTGGCACCCAATTCATTAAAGCGCACACTACGCAGACATGCCTCACTGAGCGGAGCTGATATGACACAAATGATTGAAGCACTCGCAAATAAGGGATAGCGAGGAGGGGGCTGGAGTAAGGGTAGAGTCACGGCTGGTGAAATTAAGATACGAAAAAGTGGCGAAATTTTATAGCGCGTGCCTCTGGGCTCCTTCTGAACACGTGATTGTCTGCCGGGCACCAAGGACACCAAAAATAGTCCACTGGCCCACAGAGTCGAAGGACACAACAGTAGAAACGCATATAAGCAGCACCCGGAAGTTCCAGACAAAGCTAGACCACGTGTGCGCTGTAATTCTGTTTCCGAGAAGGCATCCAGACGGATGTGAAAAGCGTCTAATCTGAATGCAAACGTTGGCTTAGTATACGCGTACACTTTCAATGCTCAAGACGCCAAATGCAGGGAATGAAAAGGGACGCAGTTCTTTCGTCTCGTTCGGTAAATATGTTGTGATTTATGGCTCCTTCAAAGCACATCGGCAAGGAACACGAGGAATCCATTCTACCCCATGATCATTCCTTTGTCACTGGTAAGACAGAAACAGATAACATAAATTACACTCTGGGAGAAGTGAAAGAATAGACCGGTGACTTCATGCGCGTGCATGCATTTGCCACGAAACCTTTAGGTGCCATTCATCACTAAAATGAGACCCTTAGAAATGAGTGCGCTGATCACGGGCATAGCGGGAATAAGTAAGTATCGCCATAGAACGAAATATAGTATTTACAGGAGAGCTAAGTAGAAGTGTAGAGTGATAATCAAGCAGAGCCGTAGAAATAACTTTGTGAATATTTCCACCTAATGTGTGACGCTTATAGTATTTTGTATTTGTGCTCATAGAGCCACAATGGAGGTTTACGACGCACGGCCACCGACATTAACACGTGTACACCGCTTTGTGATTTCGTTTAGACAGTGCTGCACTACAAATAAAAACAAACCAACTATAGGGTATTCAGAAAAGAAAAAATTGTTCTGAAATAGTAGGTGATGTTGCCATTATTTCGCCCATGCTGATGATGGTGTTCCTTGCATGTGCTTCACCTTCAAGTAAAAGCAGTTGTGAATGGCGCTTAATCACGTTCCCTTCCTCTGTCTGTGTGTGTTTAGCATCTTTACTTAAAGATGAGCTCCCCTAGCGCACAACAAAGAGTTAGAACGGTACTCGATCACTAGTGCAACCGTTGGAAGAAATTCAAGGCAGTCATTCTAAAAGCCGCTCAAGAATCGACATCTCTTGTTATAAAATTGTATTTTAAACATAATGAGAAAATGTTCTAAAGTTGCAGTGCGTACAATATATCTGCGCCTACCTCTCGTTGCGTACCATATATATTTCACCTGCGCTCACAACAAGAGCTCAAGGCACTGAAGGGAAATTATCAATCAGGTTAGACTGATAGGCTAGCGTCATATTACAGCAATATGTTAATTTTATGAAAATGAAGGCTTTTTGAGCAATGAAAATTACTCAAAGCAAATAGGCTGGCGCACTCCTGGAGCGTTCTCGCATCTTCTATGTGTATACGTACACGTATAAGAGCTCTAAAAAGGCTAATTCGCCGCCTCTGTGGGAAAATACCGTCCAAATACTAAGACAGCTGAACGACAAGTGAAATGAAAAATGTAAAGTATCCTTTTCTTTAAAGCAGCGTTCAGAAAGCGACAGAGAGAAAGGCTACAGAAAAACACAGGTGCTTAATCATTCTGCGTGTGATCTGTGCACGCAAGTTCAGAACCGTAAGCTTACACGATATTTTAAGCTCTTTGTGCCAGTTAGTTGGCTGGCGAAGACGTTTCCCTGTCACTTCAGCCCTTCGAATCGCTATTTTTGAAGCTCTATGGTTGATAAAATTACAAAAGTCTCCATTTATATTTTTGTTGAGTAGGCGCTTCTGTAGACTAAGGAATCTGCGCACATCCTCAGTGTGTGGAGACCAATGCGAGAGAGTGGTATTCAGTCGAATGACGCGGATTAAAACGGTTAATATGCATTCACAGGGGTACCATGTGCATGTAGCCTCACTTCGTGTTTTACGTAATAAAGAAAAAAAATTCTGCACGTGTCATCCGCACGCAGTGCGCCAAGCCCCACAGGCAAGGTTTTTTGGGAGACAAATATGCAGTCATTCGATGCGTGTAATTCAAGAATTTTCCTGCATCATCATAGCCAGAAGTGGGCCGGATGTAGTGTGGCAGAACGTACCCTGTTTTATTTCTGCTTGCAAGCCACAAGAAGCGAGTGACCAGCTTAGAAACTACAACGACGAAAGCGGATCGAGTCAGTCACAAGGGTTGGCTGTGACAATATTTACAGCGTAGTTGGTGAATAAACACGCCATAACCGACAGCACAGTGCACCGTTCGATGAGCAATGAGCGCCAAATTATTCACTTAAATGTGGCTTTGAATGAACTACAATTAGCGCGACTGCAGTTAGCGTACTTTTAAGACCCGCGATGTTTTCGAGCACACATCACGACAGCAAACAACAAATCGTGATTCCATGCGGAAAAGTGTACCCCACAGCCGGAATGCAACCACTAAAGTTTTTGATGGTAAAATAGTGCGTAATACGAAGGAAAAAGAAAGAACAGACAGACGAGACGAGCGCTGTGTTCCTTCTTTGTCCTTCGTATTACGCGCTGTTTTACCATCATGAACCACCAACTCGCCCAACAAGCATCACTAAATTTTAATTAGGAAAAAGAATATGGGCCTGCTGATGATTGTGTGAGTGTCAAGGAATATGTTGTCCTTCTTAACATGTAACATGCCGGTGACCAAAGTCGTTGTTACCGTAAGAATTAGTAGGGCGCACTACAAATATGATATAAGTTGGAAGCCGGTCAAGATACAGGTCGTCCATCGAAATGAAAAGAAATATGTTGGCTGGGAGTCGAGCAAGTACTATTTATTTATTTATTACAAATACCTACAGCGCCCATTGGGCAATACCATAGGGGGGTTAATAGTTGTAAACATAAAGCAAATAGAAAAGCGGAAACGAAAGCATACAATTAGCTCTAAAAAAAAAAGAGTTTTAACAAAAAATGAAAGCACATTTCATTGCCAAGTGTAAAAGACACACCAAACAAAAATTTCAAAGATGGCGATAGCAACGTTGTCGCGAATAAATATTTGTCTGCAACGGGAAACAGCCGAAGAAAGATAAAAATGTTGCAAGAAAGCAGAACGGAGTGAATGCTGCAATAAGACATCACTGGGAAAAATCCTCGCGCTTCATAGCAAGAAAAAGCGCGATTCGTAGATTGTGGTGGTAAAGCAGAAAACAAAAGGGTAGCCCAAAATGAACAAAAGGTTGGTCTCTGAGAACGCATTCGGACTTAGGCCATTAGGTGAGTGATTGATCACCAAACAAACAACACATTTCAAGGGAACACGCCCCATGAAAGTATAGTGGCTTCGGTCAGCCGTGCAAGAAAAACAAATGAATAGAATGGCCTTTCTCTGGTGAGCCGAAATATTCCTGTCCAAGACGTAAACAAAACCCCAAGGCAAGAAGTAGACGAGGGGAGGTGACGACAAATCAGAGTGCCATAGAAAGTGAGGATGATGGACGCGAGGCGGTCTTCGAGCGAATCGGGTCGGAAGAAGTACGCCTTGATGGGGCTGCGGCTCGTGGTCAAGAAAGTGGGTCAACGATGGCAAGAACAAAACAACAAAAAAAAAACAATATCGGGTCATTTGGGCAAGTAGCAATAAAGAATAATAACAACAAAAAAAGAGCTTCGGCTTTCTTTTGTTATGGGCTGCCGGATTGGATAAAAGTTACGAAACTACGATGGTGAAAACAAGAAGGCCAACAATCCAGAACGGGACTAGAATGCAGAAGTTTCCTAAACCTTGGTAGGCCAGTGCGTCAATAAGAAAGCTTGTAATATTTTGTGTCTGTAATATATGTTGGCACTTCACGCGGTCAGGACAGCTACTGATATCGAATAAAACTTGTAGATAATCTACAACTGCCACAGGGGAACAAACGCACCGCGATTACTGCCTTAGATGATGATGCATGGCTTCAGAGCCAGGAGATATAGCCAGAACGATACATTAAGCAGAAAGTTTCGGAAGTATTCGCGCTATGCCATGGAGTAAGATAGACAGGAGCGCCGACTCCGCTTTTTGGAAGGGGAAATTTTATTACATCGGAGAAAGCTTGTGGCGGATCCAATAGATGGCGCTAGGATTTATCAGTGACGCTATATCGACGCTGTTCAAGTGCGCCGCCGCAGCGGCACCGCTTTGGCTGTTCCGTGTTGCCGCCGTGTCCTCTGCCTCTTGTCGTTGCACTTGCGTATCGCCTGCCTCACCGCGGGAATAAATTCCTTGAAATCGCGTTGTCTGCATCTTCGAGCTGCACAGAGGTGTTGTCTGTTGCCTGTCTCGTCTCTGGCATACATCTTTCAGTCGCGTTGCGCTCGCCTGCTTCATACAGTTCACCTGCCGCGTCCCGCTGACTCCTTCCTATATCCGAATATATAGACAGCGCGTTTCACGTCTCTGTGTTTTCTCTTGCGTCCTGTGGATGGAAGTGTTGCGAGTATTACGATTAGAAAAACAGTATAAGATGTCCAGTTCAGTGTGCAGTGCCTGTACACAGGCGAACAGAGGCCGAAGGGGATGATGTTTGATCAATTTCGGCCACCAAGGGCTCTTGAATGTGCGCTGACATTGCACAGCGTGTGCGTTATCTGCGTGTTTATTACATTTCCGCAGCTGAACGTTGTAGATGCAGTATCCGGGGCAGAAAGATATTTCAGCGCGGAGCGAACAACCTGGTATTGTTGTAAATGACTGAGGGCAAGTCTTGCAACATAAAAGTTTTTTGGCCAAGTAGCCGAGGCCATGTAAACACACACAGGGGGAAAAGTAATTCAATTCAGAGCCACCGCTGAAAGTTACTGTGAATATTTTAGAAGTTTATTTTTTCCAAAAACAAACCCGGCCACTGCAGTGTGCAACCTATCATAAAGACCAGCGAATAGTAGATAGGACACTCTGATATACCAATATTGTTTTGTGCACTACAGCGTCAATTCAAGTTTTCCCCGTGATGATGAGCGCACAACAGTTTTGGGTTTTTGATTTCCTGAAATGCCGTGAAAATAGCGCCCCTGATAATGTGAGCCCGTGTTTCTTCATCAAGTAATACATTTCCTTTATAGTTGCTGTAATATTTCAGAGAAAGAAATTCATCTTTGAGATGCCGCGCACACACCATGGGCTTTAGAGATAATCCTCGGCCAATCTGGGGAATGCTCCGTTTCCACAGCTCGAAAAGCTTGGAATATATAATGTCGGTCGCAACACAGGGACTTATTCGTTTCCTTTGCCGTATACTGAACTGCAGCCGACGACAAAACACTTCATCGGCTACCGTACCATCGGCATATAAAAAACGTACACAGTATGCGCTCCTCCCACGTCTGCCGTGTTTTGTGCCGTACAGTCTGCGTACTGGAGATCTTGCTGCATGGTTTGTCGTCTGCATGCCCCTGTCGACTCATTCTCAGCGGAATACGCAGGCGATAAAATAAAAACGGCAATGGCGGAGCGTTATCCTAAAGTCTTATCTTCAAAAAGGTACGTGCAATGATGACCACGATTCAACTTTTGCGTCTTCCGGCTAGCATAAGACACGCAAAGCTGCTACTCCGTCGACTCTCCGCCCGTTGTTCGCGACGCTTGCACGGTCGCCTGGATTGAGCTCGCGGGCATTTCGTTTCGCAACACTGTCGGGATGTGGCGCACCAATTTGTCTCTTGCTGCAAGAAGGATAGGAAGAGGATGAAAGCGTTACCAAAGTCGTGTCGGCGAGGAAAGGGGAGCGAAGTGAGAGAGTACAGCGCGAAGCTGAGCGCCGGACGCGAGCTCGGTGCTCACGTAGCAAAATCGGTCTACGCGCAATGCATTTAAGCGCGCCGGAGTCGGCGCTCCTGTCTTATCTTACTCCGTGCACTATGCTAACGTGTAAAAACTGATTCGTACAAGATATGCACAACGCAAATAGCTTAGCGTAAGCATATTTACTCATATTCGAGCTAACGACAGCTCGGTACTCTAGAAGTTAGCTACACGCACTGTGCCCGCTAAGAGAAATAACAATTCTGGTTTCCAGAGTAATTCACACAGCGATAAAGCAGGGGGGCTGATTTCGCTTAATTAGCCAAAGGTATGTGCGCTAGAACTTCGAGCTTCACTTGGCTTTCTTCCCGCTCGAGGTACGCTTTCGAGAAGAAAGATAAGGCGAACATCTGCGAAATCAGCAGTTGGGGACCTTAGTGAAGTGCACTATGAAAAGTTTGGAACCACTTAATATACCTCAAGAAATGAAGTGCTATAGCGGTGCATTCTGGGTCTATTGGGCCCGGATAGAAGTTGGTGAGGACAACAACGTTCAATGCACTGCTCGAGAGAGTGGTATTTAAACACGAGGTGCACCCAGCTGTGCATTCTGTTTTGTATCTCACTTCTCAGCCGTTTGCTGATTACCGCTTAGATATGTTCCACCTAACTGGCCTACACGGTGACTGAAAACGCGCATGGTGTACCGGCAATGCGTGTCTATTGTTTCGGCAAAAGACTACATCAGTAAGATGATTGTTCGTTTTAGAGAAATCCGTACACAGACTGAGTTGAACCGGTACTCCCTTTTAGCGCTGTGCTCTGCACTGGCTAGTTTATATTGTGTTGTTGCTTAGTTGTGTCTGACGTTTGTTTTTCTCGACATTTATACCATGCTCGTGCACGTAGAACATGCTTTCACTGTAATAAGTGTCTAGTTAAAGACATGCGGCATTCACACGGATGCAGTGAAGAGCGAAGCTGATCGTTTCGCTTCATTGTGGGATCAAAATCTAAGCGCGGCTGTATTTGTTCTATTTTTCTCAAGGTCAAACGCTGAGAAGCTCAAACGACGGTTTTTCTCAAGATTGAAAGCAATACTGGCGGCTCGCTGAAAGAGTCGGTTAGGAGGGCAGAAATTAACGAATGAAATCAAAGAGCGCAGCTGGCGGGCATGAAAAGGGCATTGTTAAATCAGAACCTTCTTAGTAAGAATGAGCCTGACCTTCTGACCTTTAAGACGACAATCACACCTACTCCTACGGCTGAGGAATCGAGAAGATGGCGCCCGGATGCCGGCTTTTCAGGCCACTAGAGTTGACGCTAAACGAGTTTGGTCGTGTAATTGAGGAGGATTACACCGGAGAAAAACTGAAATAGATGAGCGCTCCCGAAAAAATGAACGCCTGTGGTAAACGCTGTTAAATCGATTTTAACGCACGATAGCTCTTACTTGCTTAGTTTTAGTAATATCAATTGTTCAGCTGGCGTAATCGCCCTCGTATTACGTTATCTCTGCTGTTGTCGATAATCGGTCACCTCTCATAGTCAAAGCCTATTATTAATAGTGAAGTGGTAAGTTAGTCATGGGGGTCATTTACCGACTTACCATAGCATACCACACTGGGCGAGACTTGATTGTCTCTAGACAGGCTATGTTCCAGTTTGATCTTTGCTCAGCTTCATGGTGAACGAAGAAATAATTAAAGGGACACTTATGCACCACCTTTAAATGTATGACGCCAATGCATCACTGACTCCTGTTTGCCGGATTCTCTTGCGGACCATAATTCTTGTCTAGTAACTCTGCTCTGTTATCCATAAATATAACTTTATTTCTGCCTAATTATCTCACTGGTACTCATTAGCATACATGGAGTAATGTGGAGTCCATAGACAGACTCCCTCCGCACCACTAATCTATCGCGGGTCACATACTATATGTAAGACCACCCTATATAGGGCAGCGAATGATTCAAATATTTATTATTTGGTTTTCGATAGCCGCTGGCAAGTGACCTTACCACTGTAATTCTTGTGCACGGACCCACTCTGTATTCTTTGTTTGCTCATGCTCGTTGTCACGAGATGCTGCTTTATCATTTTCTATGTCCCTCAAGATAAGTCCCGATGTATTTAGAAGATTCCGGCCACTTGCGTGTGTTTCTACAATGTTCCAGGTTATGCTAGTCACGGCTTGCGTTTTTTCTAGATATTTCTTCGCCGCCACTAAATTGACCGTTGGCGTGCGAGGGGCATTCTCTGTTCGACGACCAGCGAGCACGTTTGCTGTTATCGCCGCCACCGAATTGCTAAGTTTCTTTGAGGGCGAAAGTCAGCCCCGTAAACAGTTGCATGGTGCACTCCCAGACTCTTCATTTGTTGTCATCGCACTTGTGTCACCACCACGTGACAATACCTATAAATCATTGCTTTAACTGAGGCCTTCAAACATGTCTGCGTGGCGCAGGGCGCCTAACTTGGCACCCAAGAATCCTGTAAGAATGGATTCCGACCGCACACTTCCATCACAAAGACAAAACGGGATTAGGCCGTGCCTGACAGCTCGACCATGTTAGGTGGTATCGTGACGTCACATAGTCCAATGACGAGTCTATGAACGGCCAACTGCGACCTGCAGGAGCCATGCCCATAATTTTTCGCTCAGAACAACAACGCTGACGTCGAAATCGACGACGCTAGGTTTTTTGGATGAACGCTGTATTTATCATTGTCGCGTTAAAACGGTGCGCCAACTATAAACACCTGTAAAAAAAGCGAAGACCCGAGTTTCAGATGATTTAACTTGAGATGAAGTGCTCAAATGTTATCTTATTGTGTATTGGTATACACTGTTCTGCGTAATGATAAAACAGTGGCCGTCGTTTCTACAAAAATGTGCTAAAAACGTTCACGAGTGAGCTGGCCCAGACCCTTGACTACCACGGTTGCACATTAGAAAATGGGCTGTGAGGCTGTAATATTTGTTGTTTAAACTTGGTTCCCTTGATGCAGCCTATCGACAATTAAAATGCAAGTAAGTCAATCTTTAGAACTTCCATCTTAAGTGATAAAAGAGGCAAAATATTGTAAACGGGGCGATGTCGCACAGGCAACCGACAACATTATGATGCCTGAAGCTAAAGCGGTGAAATTTGGAGAAACGTAGTTCTTTTTCCGAGCTATATGGTCGCTTCTACGTCAGCTTGTTTCTTTTCCATCTACGCATGGGAGAAAAATAGAGCTTGCTGATAAGCTAAAGACTTCAGTGTAGCTATTTCTGAACGGAAGAAAGAAAGGTGTTTCGTAATGGAATTCAGAACAATCTAGCCTAACTGCATACTCTTCCACTTGTCTGCAGCTGCCGTAGACGCTGCTTGACGGCTTACTCGGTTATTATGGCGCAAAGGTAACATTCAGTGCTTATAGTTCTGCGCAGTAACCACCCAATTCAATTCCTGAGCATCGTCTTCCATGTCACGCGACAGGAGGATCGAAATCCACACCTTGTAGAATTTTGTAGAACAACGCCAAACCAGATGATCAAGCAGCATAAGCGTTTCCTCGCTATAAAACACAAATACTATGAATATTAAGTTATTCTAAACAGCAAAAACATAAAATCTCGCACATTGAAATAAAATTATAGTGATAAAGGGCCACTACATGTGTAGTGAAAATGCATTAAAGACATTTTTGACGAACCGTTTCTACACGTGTTGCAATCGATGGAGCGATAAATTAAGGAAAGAAGGCATGCACAATGCGGTCACGAAAGTCGCACCAACCATCACTTTGTGTCCAAGTAATTATGACCCGTAGAATGACTCTGGATAGCTGGAATAAATTGGGAGGCATGCAGAGAACTGAATTTCATGTGCTGATACGATTGGCTACTCACCTCAAGGCGTTTCCGTAGCTGAACAAGATGCCTAGTATCGGCAGACTCTTGCCGTCTTCTGTAGCAATCCTGCTACATTCATTCTTTCCAAATCATCCTTCCACGAATGCCGTTCAAAAAAGAAAGGGCACTGAGTGCAAAAGAAGTGGGTGATGTACTTTGCTGGTATTGTAAACAAGGGAGATAATAAATAGGATCACTCACTCACTCCTTCAGTCGCTCGCTTACTCACTCAATCACTAAATCACTTACTCGCTCACACACTTCCAGTTCGGCAGCTGTGCACGTACGTTGCGGTTGTCTGATCTACATATTTTTTCACAAGCCTTTGTCCTCCCACATTTGATAGCCCAACCACACCAAGAAATCACAAAACATCACCGTAATCAGCCCCACCTAACCTACCGCTCCGACACCGGCGAATGCGTCTGAGCCTGCTCAGTTGGAGCCCATCCGAGCGACAACTGGCTATCTAGCCCACCGCTGCGGAAATGCTGCTCAGTTCGGCAGCAGTGCACGCACGTTGCGGTTGTCTGATCTACATATTTTGAAGTGAAAAGCTTCACTAGGCTAGTCAACTCCGATTCTCGCATGTACTCCGCCGTTAGAAAAAGCCACAGCTGCGCATGCGCAAATCACGTGACGTCACAGGAGAGGCGCAGGTGGTCGGAGCCGCCGCTGGCGCCGCTACCGCCGCCGTGACTCCGCCGGTTGACCTTTAGGAGGTATCGCGCGCTTATTTTATGTGATGTAGGGCTGTAATCAATGTTTCACCGTGATGATAAGCCGTGGAATACCTATAAGGTGCAACCATGAACAATAAGGTAAGCCATAACTACGTCAAAGAACCACAAGCTAAGCCATGGCATCGCCGAAACTTTTCGCTTCCGATATCCAGGCTTAACCAATATAAGCCACTATCATTTTTTTTTTTCACAGGTGAGCATGAAGCATTCAGTGATTAGCTCCTTTAATGAGTAGACCATGTTTCACTGCTGCCGAACACAGTGAAAGATTTCTTTCATTGTGAAGTGTTTATTTTCTCGTCGCGTTTTCACCTGTCAAGCCATGGGAGGCAAAGTTGAAATGGAGAAACTGCTAGCAGACTTCTGCAGAGAGATATGCGTGCATACATAAGGGAACTTAAGGGGAGCATACGTTTTTGCAGCGACACATGTGACGAGGTCAAGGAAATAGGAAGTGATATTAAGGTCCTCAGATCAGAAATACAAGCACTCACTGCGGAAAATGAAACGCTAAAAGCCGAAAGCCAAAGGCTTGGAAATCGCCTTAATGAGCTTGAGCAATATAATCGAGGCAATAATTTGGAAATCAAGGGTGTTCCAAAACACGAATTGACTGCCATCGTCAAAAAAATTGGTGAACTGGTGGGCGAGATCATACATGACGCAGACATTGATATTCGCCACAGAGTGCCGATAATGAAGGAAAGTGATAAGAACACTGTCGTCCGATTTGTGTGTCGCGAAAGAGGAAGGCACTTCTTGGTAGGAACAAGAAAGAGAAAATGGGCACAGATGACCTTAACATTGCTACAGATGACTCTGACGAGCCAAGTAGCCCGATTTACGCCAACGAGCATTTGACAAGGGTAAACAAACAACTTCTTGTCGCTACTGTCGCAAAGAACAAGCTAGCTAAACTGAAGTTAGTCTGGGCAAGCGAGGGCAAAATCTTTGCGCCCAAGGATGAATCGTCCAATATTATCTATGTTGCTACGAAAAATGACATTGCCGTTTTTCAGTGACTATAACCGCACTTCAATAAACTTCACTGGCTTATTCATGCGCCGTTTCAATGAATAACTCTACTGAATGTGTTGTACTTACTGACAGAGTCAGCCTCTTTAAACCAAGCATTTCTCTGCTTTATTTGAATCGAAGAATCATACGGAACAAACAGGATGACTTGATTACTTATCTGGATTAACTAGAAGTGAATTTTGCCGCATTGTTGTTTGTGAGACATGGTTAGGTAGAGCCGATTCCTTCCTCAAATTTCTAATTAAAGTCATGCTTTATCATGGGTGATACCAACATGAATACTATTTCTGATGACACTCACTAACGTGACATAAACAATCCCTATGTATTTTACGATTGTGTAAGTGGTGTAACCGAACCAATTTGAATTACTCCCTGCTGCTCTACATCCATTGACGATTTTGTAACGAACCATATTGCCTCAGAGTTCATTTCTGGCATGGTTCAGTGTGACATTACTGGTCATCTACCTCTTTTTTTACGCCACGCATTCCCTGTCACAAAAGAAATATATAACAGTTATTTCCAGCATATAAATAATAATGATCTGCCACTCAGTACATGTAAAGCTCTAATTGAACAAGTGAATTGGTCTCCAGTATACTTAGAGACTGAAGCAAATAAAGAGTATGAAGCGTTCTTAAATATTCTGAGCCACCGCTCGAACAAACGTCTTTATTCCAGCCACAGTGTGGAACGCTGCGCGTGATCGACCTTGCGAACACTGGTGAATGATGACGATGCTGCGCATGTACAGGTGAAAGAGGTGAAAGTTCTGCCACCACGCTCACACAAATCCCCCCGACAAGGAAGTGGCCACCCTGGTCGCTGTTTAGATGGAAGCGGTACGGCGGGTGTACGGCTTCATGCGCGAAACATGAACAACTTCTGAGCGCCGACGCCGATCGGCGACGGTATGCGATAGGACAACGCGGTAGTTCACGCGAGATGTTTGCTGGAGCACGGTGTAAGGACCGATATAGCGATGGAGGAACTTCTCTCACAATCCAGGCGTAAGAATCGGCGTCCAGAGAAGCACTTTATCACCGGTTGTGAAGGAGGCAGTGCGGTCGTGCTAGACATAGCGGTGCTTCCGTTCTTGCTGGACGGCTTCAGTGTTGCGGCGAGCGATTTGCCGGTAATGGGCCATACGTGCAGAAAACCGGTCGCTCAACGATGCAGATGGGGAGGCAGGCGCAGAGAAGAAGGTGGTCTCGAATAGAGTTGTTGGTTGACGGCCATAAACTAAGAAGAATGGACTGTAGCCAGTGGTGCGTTGAACGGCGGAATTATAGGCGTAGGTACCGAAAGGCAAAATGGTGTCCCAGTTCTTATGGTCAGGACGGACGTACATGGATATCATGTTGGACAAGGTGCGGTGAAAGCGTTCGATAAGGCCACTGGTCTGAGGATGCTAACTGGAAGATGTCTTGTGGACGGTGTTGGCAGCGTGGAGTACTTCCGCCAGGACTTGGGAAAGAAATGTCTTCCCATGGTCGCTAATCAAGATACGGGGAGCACCATGACGCAAGACGATCGCTCGCAGGAAAAACTCGGCAACTTCAGAAGCGGCACCGGAGCAAAGAGGGGTCAGCGTAGCGCGGTTACAACGCATCGATGACCGGCGGCTGTGAGAGGTAGGGGGCCGAATAAGTCAATGGCGACAGAACCGAAAGGCATGGATGGAGAAGGAAGAGGTTGCAGGGGGCCGGCAGGAAGAGATGTTGTTGACCGCTTACGATGTTGGCAAAGCGCACATGATGATATGTACTTGGCGACGCTGGTAGAAAGCCGGAGTCGAAAGTAGCGGCTTTTTTTACGGTCGTACGTCTTGTGGTGTCCTAAATCACTGGCAGTGGCATCGTCGTGATAAGTCTCCAACACTCGACGATGGAGAGAGCGAGGAACAACGGGAACCCACCGGTGACCAGTCGTGTGGTATACAGAGCGCTAAAGCGTTCCGTATTGAATCCGGAAAAGGCGAAGCTGACGACGCAGACGACTGTTGGGTGCCGGTGATTGACCGCGGAGGCAAGCGATAATTGTGCTGCAGTAAGGATCAGCCTGCTGCAGGGCCGGGAAGTTACTGCTTAGGTCAAGCGGAGAGGCCTCGATGGGTGCAACATCTAGACGATCCCCGGAAGGCTGACCTGAAGGGCAGAGTGTAGTGGCCGCATAGCAGTTGGTTGGAGTAGAAGACAGCGGGCAACGTGAGAGGGCGTCAGCATCGAGGTGTTTTTGCCGGATTTGTACGTGATGGTGAAGGTATACTCTTGTAAACGTAGCACCCAGCGGCCGAGCCGACCTGATAAGTTCTTTAACGACGACAGCCAACAGATCGCAAGATGGTCGGTGACAATTGTGAAGTGGCGGCCGTAGAAATAGGGTCGAAATTGTAGGACAGACCGAACAATGGCAAGGCATTCTTGTTCCGTAATGCTGTAGTTACGCTCAGCTGCTGTGAGAGAACGGCTAGCGTATGCCACAACCTGCTGTTTGGACGCAGCGTTGCGCTGCAAAAGAACGGCACCCATGCCTTGTCCACTGGCGTCAGTATGAAGAATGGTGGGAGCTGTCTCATCAAATTGTCGAAGCACAGGAGTTGAAGTGAATGCTTGCTTGAGGGATTGGAAGGCTGCTCACATTCATTGGACCATAAGAAAAGCGCATGAGACGACTTCAGGAGGTTGTGTAAAGGAGCTGCAATAGAAGCAAAATTTTTGGTGAAACGTCTGAAGTACGACGCTAACTCGAGGAAGCTGCGCAGTTCTTTCTGGCGTTTGGGCTGAGGAAAATTATTTACAGCTGCAATTTTGTCGGGATCGGGCTGTATGCCCGCCATGCTTACGACATGGCCGAGAACTTGGATGGTTTTGCTGGCGAAGTGGCATTTTTTAGTGTTGAACTGGAGACCGGCTCGTGCCAGACATGTGAGAAGTTCTGTAAGACGGTGCAGGTGCTGGGCGAAGTCCGACGAAAAGATGATAATATCGTCTAGATAACACAAGCACGTCTTCCATTTCATGCCTCGAAGCACTGTGTCGATCATGCGGTCGAAGGTGGCTGGAGCATTACATAAACCGAAAGGCATTGCATTAAATTCATAAACACCATCGGGAGTAGCAAATGCAGTCTTGTCCTTGTCGAGTCTTGAGAAATACTCTGCTCCCTGAAGGTAGTAAAGTGCGTCATCGATGCGTGGTAGCGGGTAAACATCTTTTCGGGTTATTTTATTAAGGGCCCGGTAATGCACGCACCCATGTAAAAATAGAAGGTACTTGGGGACATATGCGTCAAGGAGCTTCTTTCACCGTCCAGGGAGGGAAGAGTTATTTTCCGGCATTGCACACTCTGAAAATGAAATATATCGCACTTATGCATTAAATACAGTCGCCGTTTGTGTGATTGCTGACTCAGAAGCAGATTTCTGGTGACATTATCACGCGTATCGATGTCATTATACGATTATGCAATGCGACAGCGCCACCTCAAGCAGCAAAAGACGCGAATTTTCGGCATCAATATCTCGAAACAGACTACTAAGTATTACATTCGAAAGAAAATTTAAAGCATTCCTTACCTTTGATGCTGACGGCGTTCAATGTCGCTATTTTTTTATGTCCCTAAACTAAAAAAACGTAAAGTCGATTAGTTAATTTCGCATAAGTATACATTTTATCATCCCCTTCATCATGTCTGCCTTAATTTACAGCCAACTTGTGTAGAGCACACGTGCGTATTACTCGTAGCTTTAAAAGATAAGGTTCAATAACGGGTAAAAAAGTATCTCTATTTTTCGCGCACTGCTGTTTGAAGCAAACTTAACGGCAACAGTGTTTGCTCTATAATTAATAATTGCTTCGCGCAACAGAGAGTTTGTTAATTTTGATTGCCATTTTCCGTGCCTACTGCGTTAATTGGTCATAATTCTACTTCGGTTAACACATGCTGGGTTGCCGTCGGCGCTGCAGTGCAAATTATAGAAATTATTTTCAACTTACACTAGCGTTGCCAGCTGGTGCACTAAAAAGGAGCAGTTGTTACACTCTAGGGCTTCCAAAACTTTTTTTCGAATTTCAAAGCCGAATATACATTGCTATATTTTACATGCCATGCTTACCATAAGCACAATGTTATAACGTGGTCATTACAGTTGTGATTGGTTTAAAGGGTAAGGAACATACTTCGAAACCAACAAGGAATACTCAACGAAGCTTTCAGAATCGCTGAACATGACTTTACGAGACAAGAGTATGACGATGGTAAAGATGAAGTCATATGTCCTCTTTATAACAGAAAATATCACATCATTGTAGCTGAACTTTTCAGCAGTGTCTCAAGTGGTGCCGGTGCAACCTTTTTTCTGGAAATATAAGAGAGATATTCAGTTATTTTAATAACTCAATATTCGGAAAAATATTTGGATTCTTTATTGTTTAATTCACTGGCATACCTATTTACCGATTGGTGCCAGCAGGCGCCTTTCTGAAAATGTAACAGATGCATAGAACATGGAGTGCTTACAGGAAATATCCTTGAACTCCCGCAAGGGCCGGAAATCCCAGGAGTCTTGAGCTAAAGATATTATTTTTAGGAAACGAGGACTGGGATCTGCGAGGACTAGATTAATCCGCTGATTGGGGCAGCTGCAACATTGAACGTACGTAAACAACACCAGCTGTATTTTCCCCTAAGCTTCGGCGAGTACGAATTGTATTAGGAAACCTGCCTCTCGAAATTAGATGCAAATTGTAGGCGGTTTGTCTTGGCAATTGCGTTCCTGATTAACAAAGGCTACACACTTCGCTAAGATACGTGCGATGTCTATAACAAGGCAACAATATTTCAGGCAAACTCAAATCCGTGTAGAAGCTTAAGCTAAGCCCGAGGCATATTGGATAGCTCTATACGAGAATTCAGAGGGAATTTCTGAAAATAAGGTTCGGAAATTTGTAGGTTAAACAGTTGCCGTATTTGTACACTGTCATTACTTTCGTATTTCCAATACTTGTTGCTCGCGGAAAGGAAGGTTCCCTTTGATTGGGCTTTAAAATGAATACCAACTAAAGGTGTTTGAAAAAACTCATAGAGGTTGTGATGCGCTGTTTGCTTTTTACTGTTGATTTCCTTTAACGTTCGCGAAAGCATGCCTGAGTTGTAGTCACCACAGGTCCTTGACAATTTCACGAGCAGCATAGCCCTTTTTTTCTGTAAAGATGCACCCGTATGTGCAAGTCTGTGAAGCCTTTAGCTCCTGGCACTGCCAAGGGATCGGAGCGGATTGCGGCCCCTTTCGGCACAGAAATGCGATCGAAAGCATACACAACTTCGCAAGCATTACGGCAATTTCGAACACGGGTTCGGAAGGCGACGTATAAAAATGAAACGTAGAGCCAAAAATACTAAGCCGGCTTTTCGAGTCACATCGCTTAAATGTCTACGCAGTCACTGGAAGAGAAAACTGAGGAGGAAGTGAGGGGCTCGTTATGATGCACGAAGGACAAAAGCCAGCAGTCGGTGAGCCCTAGGAGAGCGTAGGGAATTTTAGTTTTACTTTTGCCCCATGTTACAGAAAATTGGACGCTTTCGTCTTCAAAGCTCTGAAAAAATGTCATGTTTTTGTGGGTTTGTGTAGGGTACTATACATTTTCTCTAGTCGGGCTAAATTGATTTCTCTTTCAGCAGGCCCCCCCCCCCCCCCCACACACACACACACACACAAAATAAACGCTTTCAAAATTTTTCGGGAGTGCAGAGTGACGAGTGAAAAAACGACTAAATGACTGAGTGAGTGAACGCGCGAGCATTGATAGAGTGGGCGGATGGATGAGTGGATGAATGAGCAGTTGAGTGAGTGAATGAGCAACTGCAAGACTGAGTAGGGGCGGGGCTGTTGTGTACATGGTGGGCGTTGCCTGAGTGAATGAGTGTATGGATTTCAGAGCTTGAGAAAATAATTGGATGTGTTTTTAGGTTAGTTGTTGTGTAAGCAAGATATTTAACGAATAGATGACTAGTTGAGTTGATAGGGGGTGATAGTAGGTAAGCGTCGAGCAAATGAATAATTGAGTAAGTGGATGGCCTAGCGGTTGAATAAGCGTGTAAATGAGTTACTGACCGACTTATCAGGTGGCTGAGGGAGCCATTGAATGATCGAGTTATTGAACGACTGGATGACTTAACGATTAAAGAGGGGGTTGGCTGGCAGAAAACTGAATGAGTGAATAAGTGGGCGAATGATTGATGAAGGCTTTGAGCGAGTGAGCGAATGAATGGGAGGGTCTTTAGTTAAGAACTATATAAAGGAATAATGACGCGTGAGTGAAACAATGTATGAGTTATGATTCAGTTAGTGATCACTGAAAAGCTAATGGATGAATGGTCAAGACAATGCAAAGATAATAGAGTAACTGAACGAGGTAGGGAGCAAGAAACTAAGTGTGTGGGCAAGTGGTTGAGTGAGCGAGTGAATGTGCTAGTGAGTAAAAGTGGGGAGGGGGGCGGGGAGCGAACTTGGGCTAGCATTTGAGTGGATGAATGATAAGCTGAATGAGTAAGTATGAAGGTTGGGGTCGAATAAGATCGAAGGATGGTGAAATGAGGATGTAAATGAGCCTTGAGAATAAACTGTACAGTTTCTTTTTAGGTTCAAGATTCTTCGCATTTTAGAGCTCGCGAAGTGCTGATAAAACAAGATATCTTGCGCATGTCAAGCACAAGATTGATCAGCACGCATCATGTTCCGTCAATGTGCACAATATCGACTGCATCAATACCGGCGGCGTAAAACAGCGCCATCTACTCAGTCGAGTTTGCGAAAACAGGCCATTCGCGGCTACAAGAACCTCGCCGAACAAAAGTTGACGTTTCCTGAGCTGGAGCGATTACTCTCAAGGCGGTACCGTGAAATGGACGGGAAGCGGCGGAGTCCCCTGCCCGACTCTCCTTAACTACCTCACAGACAGTCATACGCACCCACTTCTATAGGTGCATAGGATCGTGTACGTCATACAAAGGGGCAAAACACTAAGCACGAGCTTATCGAGGTTATTCTTTATTCTTTATTTATTTTGAAGTGCATTTCTATTTACACTTCAGGAAGGAGGCCAAAAGGCACGACACCTGACGTGGGCCTTCCTGCCTGGGGGAAGAAAATTGCATTTGGCACATGTATACAAAACAAGCAAATACAATGTGTGTAGCGTCATCAATACATCAGTTTCCAAAAGCACATGACACAAAATCCATTTAAAGAATAACAATAACTGAACCTAAGGTGTTTTTGTTGCGCCTTTATTTTCTTTATTTGTGCTAAAAAACAGTACATGAATAGTTGGTTGGACCCATAGCCTTTACAGCTAGCAATGGGTCCAAATGAAAAACAAGCATAATGTTACTGCAGACCTTGTATTCTGAATAAATAAGAAAAGAAAAACATGAAATCATCACACGCCATGACTGCTGGTTCAGCAATTTACGATAAACATACAAGAGCGAGAAGCTATGCAGTGCATGTTACAGTAAATTAAGATTTCTTGAAAAGAAGCAATGATGAAATACAGGAAGTTATGAATGGAAAGAAAGAAAAAACATCATGTTTACTGATATGAATGTACAGTATATCACAGAATGTACAGTCGTGAGCAAAAGTGAAGAGACCACGCTAACTGCTATGATTGCTTTTTTCATGTATACAAAGATGTGCCACAGATAATTGCCTGGGCAAGAAGGCAAGTATATTAAGCATGGTACCTAATGCATTTCCCAGAAATAACTGTTTCACTGTCAGAAAAAGCTGGCAGGTAGTTTTCTCAAAGCGTGTGGTGTCTCCACTTTTGCTCGCGACTGTACCAAAACATCATGTAGCCAGCAGTGCAATCACTTTTCTCTTGTAGAGTTCTTTACTTTTACATTGGCACAAGAGATCATGCATGTTTCTGTTTTCATTTCAAAGGGCAGTCATTTGATATCTAATCGTTTTAAACCCGTAATTCGTTCTTGCTTTGGTTCTCTTATTTCCATATGCCGAAGGTGATACGGAGTTTGAGGTAGTTCTGGCGTTACAAAAAAACTGAGGTTCAGAATGAATTGTATTATACGTTTCAAGTGCTAGCCAAATAGTTTTTAACTGAAAAATGGTTAATAGCCCTAAACAGCTCCACCACTTATCCGTGCTTTCTAAGTAAGCTAGGTTAGCAGTTGCTCTAATGGCCTTTTCTGTAGCAGAAACAAATGATTTGAATTAGCCTGTGTTATATCGCCCCATACCAGCAGACAATAGTGAAGATGCGATTGAATTAAACTGAAATAAAGTTGTTTTTTTAGCCATATTGGCAATAGGAGCCTAAATTTGTTTAGAAGACCTACAGATCGCGAAATCATTTTTCATACTTGATTAATAAGGTCAGCCCACAGCAGGTATTCATTAAATATATAACTCCAAAAACTTTTATTGACTGTACACGCTCCATAACGTTTGAATTGTATAGTATGGTTGGCTCATCTCCTATGACTTTATTTTTAGCTCTGAATATTACATACTTCGTCTTCGTGATGTTTAATTCTAACCTATTGGCCCGCAACCATAATGAGAGATTTTCTAACCAGATATTTGCTTTACTCTCTATAGCTTGTAAACTCGCGTCAGTAAAGAAAATATTTGTGTCGTCGGCGAATAAAACTGCTTCGGAGCAAGGAGGGATATTAACAATATCATTTATATGAACTAGGAATAGAATGGGACCTAGTATTGAGCCTTGTGGCACACCAGTGCGTATAAGGCCATAGCTGGAAGGCATGTCATTGATCATTGTAAATTTCAACCTTGATGACAAGTAGCTCTCAAGAAGACTGAGGGCTGAGCCTCGTACCCCGTAGAATTCTAGTTTGCGTTGTAAAATTTCGTGACAGACTGATTCGAAGGGTTTTATAAAGTCTGAAAATAGCCCGTGTAAACTATCTGTAAAAGAAGAGACATCTGGGCGAGTTGGTATGGTGACATGATAGAAAAACAGCGCAAAAGACGTGCACGGAGGAGAAGAACGGACAGGACGAGCGCTGAACTCACAACTGAAGTTTATTGAAACTGAACTCACAACTGAAGTTCTTCTCCTCCGTGCACGTCTTTTGCGCTGTTTTTCTATCATAAACTATCTGTTTTCGATGTTATAGATTATTTTGTCTTTTATGAGAAGTAAAGCTTTTTCCGTAGATTTGTCCTTCTGAAATCTAAGCTGTTCTTTGGCAATAGCTCCGGTCTTAGCGAGGTACGAAATAAGGCGGGTGTTGATAACTTGTTCGGCAATTTTCTCGAAGACAGGCAGAATGGATATTGGGCGATAATTATTAGGATCGTTATAGCTTCGAGTCTTATGTATCACGCAAAGTCCTGCAATTTTTAATTTCTCTGAAAACTTGCATTCTTTGAGCATTTGGTTGCATATATGTGACAACAAAGGTACGATAATATCAGATACAGCTTTCACTGCCTCACCCTTAATGTTATCAGCCCCAACGGAACAATTATTTTTTAGACACATCATATACCTAGAAATTTCGGCTGTTGTTGTTGGGGAGATAAATATTGAACATTTCGGACTGACTTGAAGAAATGATATTGGATCAGTGCACGTCGTTTGTGTGGCCTGAGTTTCCCCAACCGTCAAGAAGTGTTTGTTGAACATGTCTGATTATGTACTACCATTGAGGTGGACGCCGTCTGCCACAGTTTCTACCGAGTTGGCTGAGATTGTTTTGATATAAAATTGTTGTATGACCTCCATATTTGATTTGGGGCATGTTTATTAGCAATCGCTTTAGCGTAATATTTCTGTTTCGCGGTTTTCAAATCGGTGTTGAGTTTATTCCTTACGGATTTATACAGATTCAGAATATTCATGTCCCTACACTTTAAAAAATTAGCAAACAGATTGTGTTTCTGCCTTATTCTTTTGTACAACTCTTTTGTGGCCCACGGCTTTTTAGACTTTTCGTATTTAGAGCTGCGAACAAGAGAAAAGGCAGCATTATAGGCATTTTGAAATTTTTCTTCAAAGACATCGTAAGAACGACTAGGATCCATTTCATTAAAAATATCTGACCAGTCCACTTCTGAGATCATGCGTCGAGAGCGATTTATTGTTTCGTCATTAATGTTTCGATAAAAATAACTAACTGGGTTTCTAGAAAAAGGTTTTCTCGAATGGGGCAAAAAACATAAAAAATGGAAGATGGTCACTGACGTCGCAAGGCAAAATACCCGACTTGACATCGTTTGGTAAAAAGCCAGCGTAGCATAAATCAAGAGCAGTTCCGGTACTTGCGGTGATTCTTGTAGGCAGGTTTATAAAACTTGTGCAACTGTAGGTGGACATCATAGCAATAAAGTTCTTGGATACAGTATTCTCAGTTAATATACCTATGTTAAAATAGCCCAGGACGACTACAGACTGGTTATGTCCTGTAAGGGAGTGAAGTACCCTGTCGAGGTAAGAAAAAAAACCGTTCAACGTCCCCAGACGGGGGTTGGTAAACGAGAATTATAACAACATCACAAGATTCAGCAACAAGTACTTCAAAATCATAATCAACAACGAAAAATGTCTGTAGACAGGCGTGTGATACACCATCACGAAAATAGAGAGAGACACTCCCCCCTTTTTTGCTATCTCTGAACAAAGACACATCAGAATAGTTTTCAAATTGAATGACATCCAGTGAATCAGTCAAACACGTTTCTGTAAATGCTAAAACATCACATTTATGGGCAAGTGAATTGAGATACGTGCCAACGGCGTCTCCTTCGTTGCGAAGACTTTGCGAGATTAAGCAAAATAAAGAAAAAAGTCTTATTTGTGTGGGAAGGTAATCCCATTAATGTGCTGTTAAAATAATCTATCGCGTAATACCTGTAGTTTTCTGAAGGTGCTCCGTAGTCCATACTGCCAGAGATGATAAAGAAGCAGAAGAAAACTCAATGGATGAACGTTCACTCCTCCTTTGCTCAGTTTTTTTATTGTTGTTGAGCTGGATACACGGCTGCTCTGTTTTCTACGTTCTTCGCAAGAACGCATGGGGCGGTGTCCCGCATACGGATTGGCATGATTGATGAGGGATCGGAATTGAGTGATCGTATTAAACAGTGCGTCCTTACAACAGCAGCTGCGTAGGCTATGACACGCTATCGAGTCAAGACAGATGCGATTGGCTCAGAGTGAATGGATGGGTCTACGATATGCTCAACATAGGGCTCTACTGTGTACCCAAATGTTTACTGCGTTGTGAAAAACCTCAAAATGGCTTTTTAGGCTGCAGAAAAGGGCATGTCATAAGTAGATGAGGCTAACTTGCCACTGCGTCCGACTTGTGATACATTTCAGGTGTAGGTCTCTGAGAATTGAACGTTTGCGGTTACCGATGTCGTCTGCAGATGCAAGCCACGCGACAAATAACTGGTCTTCATCTGCCCAGGTCTGATATATATAATGTGACCTGGATGATTGGTTACCACAATTTTTGCGTCCGAGAAAAGAGGTGTCTTAAAAAGCATGTTGTAGTGATGGTCTGACATGAAATAATTTAAATCACCAACAGAGGACCAATAAGCTGCCCTGCACTCTACCGACTGAATCGCTTTTTTTTTAATTTTGTCTCCATTAAACGTATACATATAGTTTGGGCAGGTGGCTGCCCCTACGGGGCTGGGACTGGCAGGCCATTTCCCCTAGCGGCGGTTGTTGTTGTTGTTGTGGCTGCAGGAAGAAAAGAAAATGCACGGGCCTGCTACTGGCTCTGTGGCTGAGCCACCTCCGCTGCCTCGTGCGGGCAGAAGAGAAAATAGAGAAGAAAGGAAAAAAAAAGAGTGAGAAAAAGATGTGCGCCGCAACAACAGCCGTCATCCACCACCGAAGCAGTGGCGGGTGCAATGACGGCCTACAACAGATAAAATTCGGCAGCTAGCTAGCCCACGCCGCAAGCGGCGTTGACCTACCATCCCAGCCCCGTAGGGCCAGGAACTGCCACCCTTCACCTCTTCACCCCCCCCCCCCCCCTTGCGGCGGGGGCTAGCCTGCCAGATGACTGCCTACAACAGATAAAAAAAAATGCGGCGGGGGCTAGCCTGCCACCATATTTTTATCTGTTGTAGCCGTCATTGCACCCGCTACCGTTTCGGTAGTAGATGAAGGCTGTTGCGCGCGGCTTTCTCTTCCTCTTCTTTTCCTTTCTTTCTTCTCTGTTTTTTCTTGTGTCCGGCCTCCATCGAAACGCAGCCACCGAGATATGGTTCGAACCCGACCTCGGCGGCTGCGTTTCGATGGAGGCGAAACGAAGCGGCGTCGTGTGCTGTGCGATGTCAGCGCACGTTAAAGATCCCCAGGCGGTCGAAATTACTCCGTAGCCCTCCACTACGGCTCCTATTTCTCTCTTTCCACTTTCACTCCCATCTTCCTCCCTTCCCTTAGTTGCGGTGTCCACAGATATCAAGTGAGACAGTTACCGTGCCTTTCCCTTCCCATAAATAAATCAGTTTTTTCTTGTGTCCGCATGAAATAGTGGAGGGGGCACTGCTACAGAGCCAGTAGCAGGCCCCTGCGGTCGTGGAATGGAGTTGGGGAAGGGTGGCACTTCCTGGCCCTACGGGGGCTGGGACGGTAGGTCAATGGCGCTTGCGGCTGGGGGCTAGCCAGTCACCGAATTTCATTTGTTGTAGGCCATCATTGCATCCACCACTACTTCGGTGGTGGACGACGGTCGTTGTTGCGGAGCGCGTCTTTCTCACTCTCTTCTTTTTTCCTCTCTTCTCTATTTTCCCTTCTGTCCGCACGAGGCATCGGAGGTGCCCCGCAGGGGTGGTGCAGTGGTAATACGCCCGACTACTGTGCCGTAGTACCCGGGTTTGAACCCGACCTCGGCGGCTGCGTTTCGATGGAGGCGAAACGAAGAGGCGTCGTGTGCTGTGCGATGTCAGCGCACGTTAAAGATCCCCAGGTGGTCGAAATTACTCCGAAGCCCTCCACTACGGCTCCTCTTCCTCTCTTTCTACTTTCACTCCCACCTTCCTCCCTTCCCTTACGGCGCGGTTGCGGTGTCCACAGAAAACAAGTGAGACAGTTACCGTGCCTTTCCCTTCCTATAAATAAATCAGATGAGGCATCGGAGGTGCCCCGCCGGGGTGGTGCAGTGGTATAACGCCCGTAAATTCGTGTGGGGTGTAGATGCCTCATTTTGCCTCTAATCTTCAGGTAGCCGTATATGAAATGTTAGCCATGTTTCAGTTTTTTGAAAGTTGGCGGAGGTCTACGAAGCGTCTTGTCCTCCAGACAGCAACAGATGTTTATTTTAATCAATTTCTGCCCATTCTTCCTGATTCAAAAATGCGCACAAATAATTTTTTAGTATATAGCGAGCAGAATATACCTGTATAACTTTGACAGAGCTTATTGGAAGTCGAAGCAAAAAAGACCCTCAGAAAATTGAGCGAATAATTTTGTTTAAGTCCTTGTTTAAACCAACAAAACGACTGCTTCCTAATTTAGAGAGGAACGTGTTTTCATGTGGTATGCCTTGTGATTGGCTTCGAAACGTATCCACAAAGAGGGCCATAAATTTTCTCTAAGATGTCTATCTACTATCTTGACCCACATTCTTCTTGCTTGGATCACATCGGGCTTCCCAGAGAAAACAGTCTATAAAAATAAACAACAACAAAAAAACAACAACAAAAAAGTAGGCAGTGATGGACGCTGAGACCCGGTCTAGATTAATTTAGACGTTATGGTAAGGCACTCAGTTTCGGAATGCAGCTCGTCTAGTGGAGGAGAAATTCATTAGCGTCCGCGCTGTGGAATTTGTGGCATACGTTTACAAAGGAAAGGGACGAAATTGACGACTGGAGCTGAAGCTGGGAGCAGCGGCGGTGTCCGAGTTGGATGTTGGGTTCGAGGGCCTACCCTGTGTGTCAAGCAGATTCTGCGAATTAAAGACAGCTAGTTAATTTCACAAAGGCATTTAATTTGCAAATGATTGCGGCGGCAAGTATCTCTGATAGTGCGAAAACTTGCGACTGGTATAGATGAATGAGGCTATTCTTTTTTCACCTCACTGTGAGCAGCACCTTTGTGGAAAGTTTATTGCAATAGATAAAAAATAACGCGGAACGATCAAAACAGCACCAAAAGGAGATAACTTTGTATGCCGACTGAAATTTGCCGCAACACTGTTCTCGGTTGTCGAATGAGATTCGGCGTGCTCATGATGTGTTTATATTAAGTGGCACGTTTCTTCTGTTTAGAATGCCACCCGCTATAGCCATTTTTTACTCCCTATTCTCCTTCCCCAGTTCTGAATAACAAGACAGATAATGGTCGCCGTAAGGCTATGTTGCCACCTTAATCTCTAAGGAAACTTCTCGGTCTTTCTAAACACTCACAAATAAAAAGGCTGTGACTTATTAGGTTCATGACTTAAATTCGGAAATATTTTGTTGAATATAGTAGTCAAAGGAAGCAAAACTGTCACCGGCTCCTACATAACGCCATTCGTGCACATCTGGCCAAGCCTTTTTTATCAGTGGTGCTTGCGCAGCAGTGTTGGTTCCTTAGTTATGTCACAATTTTTGGAGAAACCACCAGAGAAATATCTTGTATCCTATCTATTCCAAAACGCTAAAAATGCTCCTGACTGCTAAAATAAATATGGATAGTTCTTCGGATCTCAAAAGGGAGTCGTAGCACTCCGGAAACTTTTTTGGTTCCGAGACCAAACTTTTAATTGGCTGATGGTGGTCGTCTATAGAAAGTGTGACTATCGAGTGGCAAGAAAAATATATATAACGTGATTTCGTGCCATAGCTGTGACTTAACTATTCGCCGTGCAGCGTTCAGGCTGCAGACTGACCATTTAGCACGCACCTGCTAGTCAATTTGTAGACTAGTTTACTATAGGCCTTCAAACCGACTACAGTGTTACGCCATTAATTGTAAGCGTAGGTGTCCACCAAGACGTGAGACAGATACTGCACCTTTCTTGTCTCAAGAAACAAAAACGAAATAAAGAAATTTAACAATTTCTCTGCCAGTCTTTCAATGCTAAATCGCCAAGCAAAACCATGCCGAACCGTGCTTTCGAACGACTGAATCTGTTCCAGGGGAGCTAATTCCTTTCTCACTTTTCACTATGTTCAGTGGCTTATGAACATCGTCAAAGAAACGCAATACTATGCAGCTCAGATTCATCCTCTCTATCAGTTCAGTTCAGTTCAGTCGTTCAGTCGTGTCCGACTCTTCGTGACCCTATGGACCATATCACGCCACGCTTTACGGTCTCTCGCTATCCTCCTAACATCACATAACTTCATCTGCAGCGCCTCGAGGATGCCATCTAACCATCGCGTTGGCTGCCTACCCCTTCTCCGGTGACCCTCAACCTTTCCCAAGATCGAATCTTTCTCAAGCGACTCCTCTCTTCTCATCAGATGACCAAAGTAGCTGAGCTTTAACTTTAGAATTTGACGCTCCAATGAGCAGTCAGGGTCAATGGTCGACAACAACCTCTCTATAATGCATAGCTATTAGCAGGTAGGGGACATTTAATTCAGCGCTTGGGGCCAATGAGACTCAAAACAATGTAACTCAGTCATGCCCTCTGTCACCCTCTATATTGCATTCTATTGGGACGAATGTGACATTTGTTTAATTCTTCTGGCATACTGTCTCGCTACAATTTTTATGAGTAATTGTGCACGCTGCGCCTTCTCATTTCACCTTTTTAGTTTTCTATATGCGGATCTACTCAGCTTCTTAGCGTTGCTCGCGAAGACATCTTGTTAGTGTTACGGCTGTGCTACGCAGTGAAAACTGCGCTAAGCGTAGTACCTACATCACATTGTATGTTACTTCGCTTTCCCATTTCATCATTTGCTAACAACTGAGATAAGCTGTCGTTATACCTACCACACGCTGACTGTTTTTTTTTTGTTACATGAAAAAAAAAAAGGAATTTACGAAAGGCACTGAAGACTGCTCACGAGCTGTGAAGGCGAGAGCATGAACGTTTGAATGTGACTTTATATGACATCGGTTCGAATCCCTGTAATCAGAAAGCTTCCAGCTTCCAGTATGCTATGTGCAACGAGAAATCGAGTGACAAAATCGGAACGCTGTACGCAGAAAGGTGGTGTTCCGAACAATGCCTAGCTCTTTTTCCTTACAGCAAACTAGCCTCTTAGTCGGCTAGAAGTTTGGCGCTAATTAATGGGAAAGCGAAGTGGCGTGACACCATCCTAAACGCTGCTCAATGAACGGTCACGCCACTAGTTTGATCTAAATTACGTTATATTTTGGTTGCCACTCTGCGGTCACACTTTCTGCGCCTGCCACGCATGAAGCAAGTAAGGCTTCTACCTTGATGCAAATATATAAACAGTGAAAAAAAAAAAAAAAGGGAAAAAGTCACAGGGTGTATTGATTTTCTCCACAGCAACTTCCCAACTGCAAGACGGGAATCACAAATTGGCGTCCTAAAGCGAACCTCTGCGCCTTTTCTTCCGGTCGCCTTGACTCAGCGCCAAACAGTCGATTGATTTGCAGTGGAAGAGCTCTGTGTTGATGCATAATTTGGGCGCTTCAGTCACGCGCATGCATGCGCTTGTCGTCGGTTGCGATAGGGTCCGAACTCCCTGGTAGAGTTTGTGATCTAGTTCGTCCCAGGACCAAGTCGTTTTCCCTCCATTTTCTTTCAAATTAAAGAGGGACGCGTAGTTTTTCTCCGGGTATTTATTTCTATTTGTGAGCTGCCACTGGCCACATGATGATGCAGTCGGTTCAGCAGCGTGTGAGCGAGCGACTGGTACGATTTAATGCCGGCATATATAATCATTACGTGATAGTGTATAGGGCAGGTCGGCAGAAAAGCCGCCGCCATATCAAAATTGGTTTCGTTCCGAAAGCATCAAACATAAAAAAGCATCTGAAAAAACATGCACCTGATTTCGTAACGAAATTGTGATGTGACCGTTTCTGGGGCGGCGTTCAGGTTTGTGTCATGTCATTTCAGTTCTGATTTAGCACCTCACTGCTAGACAAGCTTGAAGCTAGTTTGCGATAGGGATTCCAGCTAACACATATGCACCTGCAGTTGTAAGCCGTCCAGCGAGAAGTGAGATACTGCTTCTTCCGTTCACGGAAACCAGCGTAAATAGAAGCATTTATAAAAACATTTCGTAAATAAAGATCAGGCGCCATTGCGTCTACACTTAACGCGAAGCTTGAGCGCCCCTCTAATGTTTTTTACCAGTCGAGGTCCCGGTTTTAAGCGGGTGTGCATTAAAGGCACTGGATGTTTTACTGAAGGAGCGGAATTTGTGTTGACGTTGACGCCATCTGAAAACCCAGTGCGAATATTTTCACCGAAGGGACTGGAAATCGTCATGTAGATGGTAATTCGCAGTACATCAAATAGCTTCAACAGTTCAGCCCGTAGTTGGTTAACGTTAAGCCCAGTTTCACTGTGCGCTGGATATGTTTAACAAGACAATCTATACAGTTCAAAAAATACACACCTATGATCTCACGCTGTACGGAATGAAATTGTAGGTTCCTAACTGCACAGCCGACGATCTCACATGTTCTAGAGATATAAATATTTGGAATCATGCGATGGCAGAAGGAGAAGGCTTTCATGAAAGGTATTACTTCTGAGATTGAATAGCAATTAAGAGGTGGGGCAAACACAGACCACAGGTATTAGCCACGCATGATTTTCCCTCCTGGTTAATGGGGGCCTGCTTGTAGTGTTAAATGGGCACTGACTACAAATTAAAGTTGTCCTGCATCTATCGACCACGGATTCGAGAGGTGCAAGGTCTGTTGTGACTTAAAACACAGCTTAAATTAGTCACGAATGGAGCATAAATGAAGGACGCGTCATGAAAGGCCGCCTTGGCAAGCAAAGTGCGCGGACGGTATCAATTGCTGATGAAAAAAAGACTACATCACATATTATTCCAGCGCGACTATCGCCAAGTCTTTTACTATGTTGACATCGCGAATTGAGCGACGTTTAGATTTTTTTTTTTTTCAGTTTTAAAATCTAGATTTCTCGGCAATTATTTCATCTTTTGTGTCTGAGAAGGGCAAGTTAGTATCAAAACACATCTTTATTATTTGTCTAGCAATCATGAATTGAATTAGTCTGCTATTAGCGTGCTAATAAAATAAATGGGAAAGGCTGGAAACGAAATGGGACAACTCCAGATTAGAAAAGCTGTGTAGATCCCATCATCTGCACGCTTTGTAGATGCCGGACGGGTTAGTAAGGAAAACAAAAAGCATGTAGGATGATGCGATATTGGTGTGCGCTCCGAGAAGATCAATTTCAATAAGCGCTCTCAAGTTTTGAATTTGTTCCCTTTTCGACAACGAAGCGCGCATCGAGGTCATCGATTTTAATCGAATCAGGTCGGCAATTTTCGCCCGCGCATGTTTTGTCCACGCAGGTATCTTCAGAGCCTGTCTATGAAATCGACTGTCAAAGTGGTGGGCCGGCATAATAGCGCAGGCAAAGGTAGCGTGTCGCCGAGCCAGCCGCAGCCATTAAGTTCGAGGGACAGAATAAGAGAGCACGAGATACCGCCGACACACGAGTCACGCCACTTCAAATGAGTGCTAAAACCTGTGTCTCCGTATTATTCTGCTCTTTTATTTCTCCCTCAGCTGGCAATCTTTCCAATTCCGTTCTGTTAAATCTGTACTAGCTTACCGGTTTTCTCACTTCTAGCACTTTGTATTCCCTTGTTCTGCCCCATCGCGGTGGCGTAGTGGTTAGGGCACTCGACTAATGTTCCCAAGGACGCGGGATCGAATCCCGGCCTCGGCGGCCGCTTTTCGGCGGAGGCGAAAAGCAAGGCGCCCGTGCGCTGTGCAATGTCAGTGCACGTTAAAGAGCCCAAGGTGATCGAAAATTTCGGAGTCATTCACTAGGCGTCTCTATAGCCCGAGTCGCTTTGGGACGTTAAACCCCACAAATCTTAAACCATAAACCCTTGTTCTATTTTCTAGGACCTTAACGTCGTTGCGTTCGGGCAGGAGAAACTCATGAAACAAACTGTTATGCATGAGGTTGAGTACGTACAGGTTTTCACACGTATTTGATTCTTCAGAACGGTAAATGACCCTCTGCGGGATATACGGGCCGTCGAACGGGATGAGCACCATTTCCGACTTGCCCAGCATTCTCGCTGCGCGGATCTCCACTCCTTGGGATCGAAGCCGCAGCCTCGATTTCAGTATGGCCGGTGATTGCCCCGGCATAACGCCGTGGATGACGGCACGCTTGAGGTCGTCCGGTAGGGCTGGATAGGTGTTGGTTTTATAGGTTTGGTCATTGATAGCGAGCTTTTCGATCTTCCTGAGCACGTCGGCGATGACCAGGTCGGGCGTGTTCGCAATCATGATGGTCGATCCGGGCCGGAGTCTCATGATGAAGTCTTGTTCCTTGATCTTTCCTCCGCTGGCCGCGACGAGGACTTGCGTTGCCTGGTCGACGCGGATTTTGCTGATATTTAGACCTCCCTTGAGGCGATAGATGATCTTGATATCATCCTTTGGTAGCGGGGGCAGACGTGGCCTTATCTGCCGCTGCGCTCCCGCCAGATGTTGTTTTGACGTAGAGCGCGTCACACTATTTGCGTGCGCCACTGCTCTGCCAGCTGCGGCTTTCGGCGCTATCTTGTTTTTTGTTTCTTTCCGGGGCTCGCCTGGCTTCAAAATGATGTCGCTCTGCTGCACAGCGAACTTCGAGCTTTTCTTTTTTGGACGCCGTTTGGAAGAAACAAGCGTCCAACACTCCGCATTTTCGTCTTGCAGTGGGAAGATATCGGCCTCGCAGTCCAGCTGCAGTGGTGAGGTCTCCATGGCTTCGTTCACTGCCTCCCTGAGTCCGGGGTTCACATTGACCGGCGGCGCGGCAGGAGATTTGTTCGTATCTTGAATATTTGCCAGACCTTGGGCCGATGTCTGATTAGGTCCACTCCTGAGTCTAACCGATCCTTGGGTGTCCGAGGACGTCGATGGATAGTCGTCTAAGTCCTCTTTCTAGTTGGTATTTGCCTCTTCGGCGTCGATGAAGAAACCCCCGTCAGGGATCAAGAAATCATCGACACCCGAAGCCTCCTCGACTTGATGTTGTTCTCTGCCCGTGTCGAGTTTTATTTCCAGGTGTTCCGCATAATTGTCCGACGGCCTTCTGCTGGCGACGCTGGACGATGTCTGACCACGGCCACCTTCCGCCTCGTCACTATCACCGTGACCGTGAGTGGATGGGCCCTTATTCATCTGTGTGGACTGCCCTTTCTAGTCAGCGGCTTCCGATAGCTGCTTGCGAAGAAGCATGACATGACGCCGGACTCGACAGCGTGGCTGGCGCCGACCTCCGCGCTCCTCTTCATCACACTCTTGGTCACCGTGGTTATGACTAAGCGGCGTAAGGCTCATAACCCGGAGCTAGGGTTAGCTCCGCGATGTCCGCTTGGCAGTTCACAATCCACAGGCGGCCAAACAAGGCACTCACGGACAACAGACTTGCCTCCACAGATCCTGCTCAGGGAGATCTTGCAGAATGCACCAACACATGGGGAATTCTCCGTATATGTTATAGTGGGAGCTGTGAGTGAAAAATCCCGACCATGTCTCTGGTACGTGGAAGTGGTCTGGCAACATGGTTTGCAGGCATGGAGGAGGATAGAGGAGGAGCCTAGAGGATTTCAGACATAAGCTGCTACCCATCATCATCACCACCACCTCCACCACCATCATCAGCATCATCCCCAGCCGGACTACAGTCGGAATGCCAGGTGAAGGCCTCTCCCATATTACTCAACCTAACCGCGGTCTTGTGCTAGCTGCATTCACCTGACCCCTGCAAACTTGCTAACCTCATGCTTCGACTTCATTTTCTACCTCCCCCTGCTATGTTTTTTTGCCCTTTAAATCCAATTTGTAAACCTTAGAAACCATCAGTTATCCTCTCTTCGCAATACATATCCTGCCCATGCCCATTGCTTCCTGGTTTGGCTAGAATGTCATTAACACAAGTTTTTTGCATTGTTTTCAACTTTAGCAGAACCCTTTTTGTTAGCCTCAATGCTCCAGCCCCACAGGTGAGTACCGGTAACATGCAATGGTTATATACTTTTTTACAGAGCTATACTTGTAAGGAGCTGAAGTCATAATCGTTGCGTACTTGACAAATACGCTCTATCCCAATCTTATTATTCTTGTTATTTCCTTTTCATGGTCCAGATCTTCGGTTACTACCTCTCCTAAGTAGATTTGCCTGCTAATTCTTGTTCTTCGTTGCCGATTGTAAACTGCTCTTCCTTTCCTTAGCTGCTGAACGTTACCTTACTTTTGTCATATTAAGTTTAGGCCTACCTTTCTGTTTTTCCGTTCTACGTACTTAATCGTTCTTTGACATTCGTCCCCTCAATTATTTAGCCAGGCATTGTTATCAGCGAATGGCAGATTACTAAGGTATTCTCTATCAACCCTTATTCCTAATAGCTGCCAATCAAAGTCTCTGAAAGCCTCCTCTAAACAAGCTGTGAATGGTACTGGGTTATCACGTCTTGTTGCTAGGAAGTGTCCTAGCTCCAGCATTATTCTTAATTTTTATAAATGACTTACCAGCTTACACTTCACATAATATTAACCTTTTTGCTGATGATTGCGTTCTCTATTAGGAAATTACCTCCATTGATGATCACCTAACTTTAAACAACGCCATAACAGCAGTATATCAGTGGTGCCAGGACAGGCAAATGAATATCAATTTTAAAAAGTCTGTTCTTTTATCTATAACAAGAAAAAAGCATTTATCAGCATTTCAGTACACCCTTAGCAACATTCCCCTTGGATCTGTTCATGAGCACAAGTATCTTGGTGTGACACTAACTTCTGCCTTCCGGTGGAACTCTCACGTTAACAACATCACGTCAACCGCCCTAAAACAGCTATTCTTTATTAACAGGTGTCTTAAACTAGCACTACCTGAAACAAAGTTACTTGCATATAAAACACTTGTCAGACCGGTACTAGAGTACACTAATACCGTTTGGTTCACGTTTACTAAACAGCTCATTAAAAAACCGGAGGCAGTAAAAATAAAGGCACTAAGATTTATATACAATAAACACTCCATTACAGACTCACCAAAAGAATTACTTAAACGTGCAGAACTACTAACCTTAGAAAACAGAGCCTATCTTGCAAGACTTAAAATCATATACCAGATAATACACAATCAACAAACTGCCTATTACAAAGTACATGCCGACGTCTTCGAACAGATTAACCCGTTATAACCTTACGTATACATTAGGCGAATTCTCATTTCATACTGATATTTTCAAATACTAATTTTTTCCAAGGACAACACGAGAATGGAACAATCTACACACGCGCATTACTAACACCACGCCCTTAGCTGAGTTTTGTTCCCTTGTTGCAGATGAATTATACCCATTGCAGTAACAATTATATTCCTTATTTTTATGCTTCCTTGTTCTCTTGGTATATTTACTTGCCTGTTGTGCCTGATTCAAGTTGTGAATTCATTATAGTCAATGTTCTCTTTTTTTAGTATTTTAAACCTTTATTGTGCCTTGACTGCCAATTACAACTAATACTGATCCCCTCGCTGTATCATCCGTAATCATGTGATTAATATAAGTGATATTATCTGTGTTATTCGATTGTTGTAAGCTGCATGTAACACTCTACACCATGTATTATTGTGTATGCTTTTATGCTGTAGTATAATATGCTCACAGCCCTTCCGGTTACAATCCTTGATGGGATTCACAGTATCAAATAAATAAATAAATAAAAAAACCTTTATTTATGGGAATTGCATTACTTTCTTTATGGAAGCATGGTTGCTGTGCAGTCGCCATAGATATCTTCCATTACTTTCACGACGGTTTGCCTATACCCTGATTTCGCAATGCCTGCATGATGCTGATGTTTCGACTGAGTCAAATGAATCCTCGACATCAATGAATGCTATATGTAGGGACTGCAGATACATTCCGAGCAGTTTTCTATCACCTGCTGGATAGCATGTATATGACCGATGGTACTATAGACACTTCGAAAACCTGCTAGATCCTTTTGATTGAAGTGGAAGGTTGTCCAGATTCTATCAACGATTGCCTCTGCGAATACCATTGTACGTAACGGATGATAAGCTGATTGTTCTGTAATTTGTGAACTCCCTAGCATTCCTTTTATTAGGAATTAAGGTAACACTAGCGTTCGTCTAAGATTCCGTTATTGTCGATGTCATCAGGCATTGCGTACACAGGCTGGCCAGCTTTTCTAGCAAGATATTCCCACTATCTTTCAACGAATTTGTAGTTACCTAAGCCTCCCCGACTGCCTTCCTTCTTTCCATAGCTATAAAGCCCGTCCTTCTTTATTGGCGGAACCTCTGACTGTTCTCTGCTATTACCAATCTCCCTATTATCCCAACTACTTCGGCTACCGAATACGTCAGTATAAAACTAATCGACTACTTTGATTATCATGTACTTATTAGTAATGTTAAGCGGGGATCCAGGCACTGGTAGCGGGCACTGATAGCGAGCAGGACCGGAGCAGTCAGCTGGCCCGCAAAATCACTTTCTCTTCCTCCTTCTCGGTGATCTGCCCACTTAATGGGAACCTCTTCTTTACAGTAATGACGCTGCCCACCTTATTCCTTAGTGCATGCATCTGACTTTTGCCTATGCCTAATTTGCCCCTTCACCTCTTTCAGGCGACCACCATTCTTTAGAGCATGGTCGGTTATGGCCGAATCGCTCGGTCGAAAAACCACCGGCGTAGTGCCAGTAGTAGTCGACACCACGTACCGGAAATAATCGAGGGCGGCGAAAAGTAAATCGTATCATGGCAGCTTGTGGTTCTAGTGATTGTCGATTAATTAACGTGCTATAGGCGATGAATAGTTAACGAAATCACCGTCAATTGAGTAATTGAATTTAGGACATGAAAAAAAATAAAAATTGGAATAATGGAGTTGAAAGGCGTCCACATCATCAGAATGAAAAGCCAGTGCTTAGTGATGCTAATCCGCCTTTTTCACAAAATGTGGCGCCCTATGGGAGTGGTTGAACATTCGTCTGCTACTGGTTGAAAACGTTGTTAGTGCCAGCAAAATGACGGTGTGTGTTCTTGACAGCTACCACCATCTGTCGCATACGCCTGTCACGAATATTAACTACACATGGTCTCCAAGATCAGCTACAGCTGTGCCGATCGCGGAGGCCAAGAACAGCGCATGCGCTGCTGGGGTTGGTGGCTTGTTTTCAACCAGGCGAGAGGCCTCCATGCGCAGAACGGCCTTGTGAAAAAGGCGGATTGAAATATAGAGTATGTAATTGATCAATTAATTAATTGAAATAATTGAAAAAGGGTTTCAGAGGTGTCAAAATGCTCAGAATGTAAAGACAGTGCAAAATAATTGAAATATGTGAAAAAGAATAAACAGTGGAAAAAGGGGGTTTAAGCTGCCAAAATGTACAGTATTAAAACCCAGTGCTTGATGATGCTCATTAAGTAAATTTATAGTCTTTAATTGCTCAAATAAATTATTGAACAAATCAAAATGCATTCAGGGGGCAGACAGCTCAACATGTACAGACAATGTGTTTTGAGGCTAATTATTGGTGTATAAAAATTGCTAGATAAAACTTAACAGAAGTGAAAAACATCGTCCCTGTGTGTTAATCGCTATCGTTTTATACCTTTAACTCAGAAGCTTACCTGTCTCCGTAATTTTCCTCTCACTGGTGTGCCATCACGGTTCTTTTTCATCACGCATGCCAGATTTTGGATAGATTAATTTTTTATACCTCATAGCAACGACATTTAGCAGAGGTTACTCAAAGTGCTCGTTTTATGGCTTTGTTGGCGCCGAAATTTCATGCACTATAAATCCTGGTAAATCAGCATTTCTACTTAGTAGGTATAGCTATCATTTCTCTTGTAATAAAATGTATCAATTCACTTTCGAGATTTTCACCTAAATCGGAGTATGTGTGTGTAATCAGTTGCTTTAGTGCTTCTATCACCTATGTGAATTTCATGTTGCCCTCTCTCTGCCCGTAGCTCTGCCTCTATCTTTACCTACCCACCTACCCACCCACCTACCGTCATCTCACGACCATCGAGCATCTTTTCTCTGTCCTCTGTTCTCCTGTTGTCATCGCTTGCCGCCACGTAACATTTGGTCAGAGGTACGGCGTACGTCATCCCCGTCCTTGCCTTGGAGCATCGACACCGTCTGTAAGCCGGGACATGCATCGACCGAGGACCCAGGGACATTGCCGAGCAGCTGCGCCGTAGCCCTTCAAGCCCATGCCTGACCAAATCAACTACCACCGCCCAGCCCCCAGCCCGGACCTGAAGACAAGGAGAACAGACACACCAACCAGAACCGAGACGAAGAACCCGAAAGACCCGAATGACCCGAAGGAACCAATGGACACGAACACGCAAACCCCGCACAAGCCGCCCTACGTTTCATAGGTCATCGGAAACCATCCGTCATCGGTTTCATAGACTCTGGTGACGGATGGTTGACAGCTCCAGGGGAAGCGGATCACCCACGCATCAGACATCGTGCCGGCAAGCCGTTCTATTCTTACTTCTTCCTCTTCTTCAAGCATCCAGACACGCCCATCATCATTCCATGCAATCATCATCGGTAAACTTCCTCGTCTACGATCGGGACGATCGCTCGGTGGCCCCGGGTCATGTTACGGACGAAGGAGGAAAGAAGGCAGTGGCGCGGGCAGGAGCGCGCGCGCTAGGCCCGCTCACAGATTTATTAAATCTCATCTCATGACCATCGAGCATCTTCTCTCTGTCCTCTGTTCTCCTGTTGTCATCGCTTGCCGCCACGTAACAATATATGAATTTTTGAAACCTTATGTACTATACGTGGATGAACAATGACCTCCAGATGGTGCCGTAGTTTGCGTTCTCTTCAACCTCACTCCACTCTTCCTTCCTTATCACCCTCGTTAAACATATAATATTAAAACTCTCCTACACGCTCTGTCATCACTTGGTAGCAGGCGGGCGTCTGCTCGAGCGGAATATTTTGGGACCCTTTTTGAAAATTGCAGCAATAGAATTTGCGCGGTACAATTATTGACTGGGGGTTGAAATATCGCTACCTTTGCTAAACAATGTAAGAATCTATAACGGGATGACTCGAGGTGACAATAAACAACAACATCATCATCAGCCAGACTACGATCACTGCAGGGCAAAGGCCCCTTCCATACTTTTCCAATAAAGCGGTCCTGGGCTAGCTGCATCCACTTTACCCCTGCGAACTTCTTAACATCATCCACCCACCTAACTTTCTACCGCGCTCTGCTATGTTTTCTTTCCTTTGAAATCCAGTTTGTTACTCTAAGCGACCATCGGTGGTCCTCTACGCACTACATGCCCTGCCCGCGCCCATTTCTTCTTAATTTCTACTAGAATGTCACAACCTTTTCTATTTTTTATTTGCCTACTAGGTCATTGCCATATATCATTTATTACGTTATCTAACTTTTCTTATTCATATTAACTCAAGGAAGTTCGACGATGTCTCGGGCGATGTTTTTCGTTTCGATGCCTTTCCGAGCCAAAATTTTGTTTTGTTATGTGTATGTCTCAGGGCGACTCACGCGATGAGAGACGCATTAGTGCAGGACTCCGGAAATTTCGACCACCTGGGGTTCTTTAACGTGCAGTGACATCGCCCAGCACACGGGTGCCTTGCTTCTCGGCTCTTTTCAAAAGCAGTCACCACGGCCGGGATTCGATTCCGCATCCTTGGGCACAGCTGTCGAGCGCAATAATATTTTTGGATAGCGCACTCGCAATAAATTTCACCATAGTATTTTACTTTCGAGAAGAAATAGCAGATTTTTATTCGCATTTTGGTGTTGGTTATTGCAGTGTTCAAATCGTGCACATATTATAGATATGTAGACAATTCCTCTTTATAGATTCATTTTTATTTTGTCAGTTTTTCATGAGACCTCCGAAAAAAACTTTTCTCTATAAAATATTTTTATACAAAAGTCTTCCTCCTCATCGTCTTTAGGCTTCATTCTGGGTTGTATTTTCACCTCTTTTCCTGTAATTACCAATTTCATAACTTTCATACTTTAGTGTCGCTCCTACTCATTACATGTTGCAACCACCGCAACTTTCCTTCTAAATTATATGATGATTAGGCTTTCAAATCACTAGAAGGGAATCGGTACCAAATAAACAAAAACAAGCATTATTGCTACCACCGATTAAAAACAGCTAGGGAAACGAACGTGAATCAGGGTGCAGTTGTTGTCGTTCCGGTGTGCCAGCTCAAAAGTAAATCTTCAATGTTTACTTTAAGTTTGCTTATCTGGATTAGCAAAGGCGCTTTACTGAGGGAGAACTTTGGGTGAATTTTTAAGATAGCTGATTTGCAGGCCCCAAGAAGAGAGTGAGAAGTTTGGGCTTAAACTGAACATTACACAGACAAAAACCAGGCCGATTTTCTCTTTTTGGGCTCCAAAATTACCCCGGGTAGAGACTGCAGCCATGAAATTAGGAGACGCCTGCTTCTGGGAAAGAGAGCCTTGGCTAGCCTTGACCGCCTAGCAAAGAGTAGAGACATTACACTGTCAACTAAGGTCCGTATAGCTCGAGCTATGGTCTTTCCAGTTGTGATGTATGGATGCGAGAGTTGGACTGTGAAGAAGGCTGACCGCCGAAGAATTGACGCGTTTGAATTGTGGTGCTGGCGGAGACTTTTGAGAGTTCCTTGGACGGCGAGAAGATCAAATCAGTCGATGTTGTCGAGGTGGATTCTTTCTTTCTGTGCCATCACTCAACCTCTCAGACTGAATACAAATAAAAAAAATTCTGCGCCTGGGACTCATGAATTAAGGCTGGTTAAGGAGCCATTTCTTTGATTCTTAAGTCGCAAAACATCTTCGTTACGAAACAGCAATAGAGCGTGGCCTAGGGTTACATCCCGTGACCCTGTTTTAGGTCACAGGAAGACCATCTGATCCCGAACGATCGAATTAACTCGGTGCGAGATAAGCCAATGAATAAACCAAGAGAATTGCATTCCCTATGCGATGCCTTTTTAATTTTTTTTTCATTTATTTCCGGACTGAAACACATTATCACTAATCAAATTACACTTCACAAACGCTATTTCTTTGCCTGGACCCCATAGCTTTTGTCCTCGCTAGCTCTAAATAAGAATGCGGAACTGATGAATGCATTTCTTTATACGGCCGTAACAATACCGTATATTTTATTTCTCTGTGTTGATTTCGCTCATAAGGCACATTGAAAATGTTTTAGCATATGCGAGGACGTTTCCTTTTTTTTATCATGCTTCTCTAACAAAATAAGAAGGAACCACAAGCGCAATGAAAAAAAAAAAAAAACAAAGGAAGGAGAGAAGGGGAGGTAATCCAACAAGAGAATATTGTTCAGAATTTTGCCCTGGAAGGAAAGGAAGAAATGGAAGCGGGGAAGAAAACCGAGAAAAATTTCAAACGAAAAGAAGGGTCCCAGGGAGAGTGCGGCCATCACAGTTAGGGACGCAAGCATGTCGCTCTACTCTCTTGCAGCCCGGATAAGCAGTTAGATATCTTAGGTTCTAGATAGATATACAGATTTGTAAGAGAAAGTACCACTTTTTCTAGCCGCTCGTGGGGTTACGTGTGAATGGCATTCATTCCTTGAAAAGACGTGTTGGGATATCGGTGATATGTGAACTGCTTCTTGGAGAAATTAACGCGAAAAGCCCAACACATTCGTCTAAAAAGGCTCGATCCAACATTGAAATTTTATGATCCGCGTGATATTCCGCATCATCAGGAATGCTTGCTACATAGACTTCGTTTAAACGTGGCTCTCACGCGCAAGTACCTGCATTTAATTGGACAGATGGACTCACCGGAATGTTCAACTTGTGGCATCCCAGAGAATGTGGACCATATATTATTGGTGTGCCCAGTGTATGCGGGCGAAAGAAGTGTGTTAGCCGCTTCCTTGAAGCGTTTGGACAAGAGGCCTTTGTCGGAGGAACTGCTGCTTGGCGGTTGGCAGGACAAGGGGAAGGGCGTCCAGGAAGTGCGTGCTCTTTGCCGTTTTTTTGTGCGCCAGCAGGCTTGATTCGCGCTTGTGAGGTAAGCTACTGTGCCTGTATATATATTTCATATGCCTTCTCCCACATTGTCACCCATCATGATCTTCTTTCTTCTCCCCTTCCCCTTTCCCAGTGCAGAGTAGCAGGCCAGATTTGAATTATTCCGGCCAACCTCTTTGCCTTTTCTTTCAATAAATCCATCTACATATCCATCTATCGATAATTTTATCACAGGAGATTAAGAAAATACTGGGAAGGCAGTAATGCGTATCACCGTTTCCAAATGAAGTAAATTCTAGGTTGTTACAGGAGCTTTTCAGCTTTCGACAAAATGTCCTTTTTTTCTTTCTTTTTTTTAGCGGTGCTCTGACCAATAGGATCTAGTAACAGAATGCACGTTCTAAAATGTGTTTTTTATTTTCGCCCAGACATTTGCACTTCACGTGGCCAGTAATTGTAACCACAGCGTTATGAAATAAGCACACCAAAAGGCAAGAAGCGTAAACGTGTGATAATTTATTTTCGTGATATCAAGTTCTTTAGGAAATCATAATTGCGTGCTCGTAAATCTAGGAAGCACATGCTGCGATCTATAATTTTGTCTCCCCTTATTTCGGGCAATTGAAGAGTGTAGAATAACGCAGCGATGAATTTTATGTTTCATTCGTGTATGATCTCGATTGGTTGAGAGGTGTACTCAAAGCAGAAAAAGCAACGCACGCAAACGCTACAAACACTTCCAGCACTTCAGTAGAGTTAGTTGTTGGGCTAGTTGGTATTCTAGATTTAAGGACATAGTTTTCAGCGCAAAGGCAGGCGGCCAAAGGAAAGAAGAAGAAGGAAGACTATAGGGACGAACACAGCGCTGGCAGAAACACTCAGGAAAGGAGAGCCCGATATAAAGAAGTGTACGCCTATATATACTTCAGTAGAGTTAGTTGTTGGGCTAGTTGGTATTCTAGATTTAAGGACATGACTATAGGGACGAACACAGCGCTGTGTTCGTCCCTATAGTCTTCTTTCTTGTTCTTTCGTGCTTATAGTCTTCCTTCTTCTTCTTTCCTTTGGCCGCGTGCCTTTGCGCTGAAAACTGTGTCCTTAATACTTCCAGCGCGTCGAGTGGCCTTTCAAGTGGTTTTATAAGTACTAAGAGTGCGTAATAAAAAAGCAGCATCAAGTAACACAGCTCTTAAGAAGTAACATCGTCGAAAGGAATGAGGAACGTTAAGAAAATGCCCACTTTTTCCCGAAAAGTGGTCAGCTGATAAGCAGGAACTTTGAGACCATAGGGTTACTCCTTTTAACAACCCATTATTGACGGAGAGTTGTTATGCGGAAACCACACCCGGAAAAAATAATAAGAGCGTAATTGTTTCCTACGTTCTTTTTTTTTATTTAGTTTCTTATTTCTTTCGCGTATAGCGAAGCCCTTTGGAAAATATTCATGCATGGCAGCTTTTCATGAAGCTTTTGATAAACAGCGAAATAACGTATTCACGACAGCAAGCGTGGGGAAAAGGGTGAAAACAAGTCGGACGTTATCTTTCTCAGCTCTAAGAGTGATGGATGAGTGCCAAGGGAAAGAACACCCCGAGTTACTCTCTCGCTGGGTTGGTCAGGAACCAAAATCTAATTTTGTAAGCTTAGTTAGTGAGAAACGAACTACGTTATTCTCATCCTTGGATGTTAATAGGTATTCTGTTACTCCTCGGTGTAATGTATAGCTGGGTTATTTATAGGCTTCTAGAAGGCAGCGTGTACGGTCAGTTTTATTTAGGAACAAAAATAGCTTTTCTTTGAGGATCGAGGAGATGGAAGTATACCGACTGTGGCTTAACTCGGATAAGTGGAATCTACATGAAGAAGTTAAGATTTGCGTCGTTCAGCTTTTCTTTGCCACGTCTTGTTGCTCTTAGCTGAAAATTTAGCTGGTGGATTTCACTTTTGTTTAGACGAAGGAAGTCCAATTAAGGTGTTTAAGGCAACCTTGTCTATTAAAACAAATGCGGTGAAGACGACGATATCTGAAGCGCGGCGTCAAGGCTGGCAGCTTAGTGCTTGATGAATCCTGTTCCCAAAATATCGCAGTGTTTTATAATGCAGTGACCAGCGAACCTGTTATCTTTACTTCGGCCAGGGCTCGTAAACCATTGGATGCCAGTTTCATTTCGCGCGGTAGCTCAAAGGAGGCTTCAAAGTCCCTTCGGTGGATTACAAGAATGTGGACAATAATGTTGCTGCAATGAAGTGACTTTAGACCGTGTAAAGCTAGAACTTTCGCTGATGGCCTTCACGCGCCTGCAATTTTGTCTTGATTTTCTTTTCTGAGTTTTCTTCCCTGTATTTTTCGTTCTGTCTCTTGCATCGCTTCTTGGTGTATTTTTCTCTTCCTTATTTCTCTCCATCTTCACTCAATTGTCTTGGCTTTCTTTCTTTTGTGGATTTCGATAGCTACAACCCCTATACGATGGGCTGCAATCACACGTGACCTATAGAAGTGGAGTCTCGGTGAAGGTTCTCGCTGAACTGAGAGAGTACGCACGCAGCGTCTAGCGTTCTTCCTGCCCTTTCGTTTTTATTGTAGTTGTATGAAACGCTAATATTTGCAAAAAAAAAGAAGAGTTGTTCCGTCGATCTTAGCTTCTTGCCTTGAATGTGTGCTTCAGAACTTCCTCAATGGCGTCGTAACATTTTAAAAATGAAAATCGAACTGGCTATGCTTAGACGAAGCAGTTGTTCCATCAAAGCGAGTTCCCCAAAATTTACAGCATATAGTTCACCAGTTGTGCTGCCTTTTGGTCAGAAAGAAGGGGAAGGAAAAATCCGCTTCTTATAGGAGAGTCTATTGTGTATTGTCAATGTACTAAAAGCTTGATGAGTGTTGAAAGTAACGGAACATTCGCGTGAGCTCCAATTATTGGTACAGAGCGCGCTTGAACGCTTCTCCAAGTACATTACGACATGCGGATTGCTTCATATTTCCATTCAAAGTTTTAGTAGCTGTTGTGCATAAGAAAGTGTTTTTTTTTTTCGTTCCCTTCGTTTTGTCGTTTACCAGTCAAGGAAGTGCAACATCGCATCGATAACTCGTATACTAACCATCCATTACAAGAGGTGTATAAGCTGACGCTGACAGTACCTGATAGCTACTGGTCTGGACAGAGACCTTTAAGTGTACTTTCACATTTTTGGGGGCTGGAGGTTGTTGTAAAGGCCCATACTGGTTTATCCTGGCAGAAGAGTGTTGCTGATTGCTGTCGCAAGGTCAGTGCAAACGCAGAACACGGGTCGCATACGCTTCGTCGTTGTTGCCAGGTGCACTCAGCGAGCCACCTTACGGGATGTACCCTATGCTATCTTTAGTCGACAAGCCCGCGCTCTGAATCAGTTGGCCGCTGCAAGGTTTGGTAAAAGTAGGGCGAAAGTGTCTCCCGCCGTATGCTTGGATAAGGATGCACAGGTGCAGCAAATAGATAGGATAAAATGCATTGATGCTTTACATTTCACTTTTCATGTTGGCCTGAGCAATGGGTCTATCCTATTTTTTATTAGAACATATGGGAACACAACCATGGCCAATGATAGGGTGTAAAGATTCACCCCGCTTAGGAAGGTAAAGGTGTGGGCTAGTTGGTGGACATAACGACTGAAAAAATTAAGGGAACACTGAAGCAACCGTACGTGCAGCAAGGCCTTTTATTCGCACTGCTGCGATCTTTAAAACTCCCTTGGTTCTTCGAGAGAGGTAAAGAGAGGAAGAGGCCCTCTCTCTCTCTCTCTCTCTCTGGAGAGAGATATTATTTTCGAGTTGCATTTAGTTCACCTAATATACTCGGCGCTCACAGCTATATATACCGCTCACAAAAACTCATAGGATTGCGGACAAAAGAACTCTATCACTTCAACCTTATAAATCGGCGTTCGGGGTGTTTTTCAAATGAACGAAGGTTCAAGCTTCGGGGAAACACCAGCGTCTCTCTCTCAGCGTGATTCGCGAAAGGGTACATGTGTTGTTTTATTGTCGATGGTTGGTTGTTATCGGATGGATGATAATTGTGAATATTCTCAGAGTACATAATTAAAATGTATGCAGTCAGATATTTTGGATACCTTGTAACGAGGCCATGAGCATGAAGGACGACTTCTAATTGAGGAAGTTGAATCAGGTCGGCTTTGAGCGTGCTGCGTAAATTTTTCTCCCGCCGGATTTGCTCCAGCATTCACCCAAGCCAGCTTTCTCTTACACAATGGATATTTTTACAGCTGATATGCATAACCAGATGCTCTTCCAATGAAAGTGCCCATCTTAGAGGCAAAAAATGCATTAATTTTTCACGTGGGCGAGTTTCACATTAAAATATGAATAGGGCCAAAATATTTAGGCCCGAGGCACCTTTGGTCCAGGGCAGAACTGCCACTGCCGACTACTCTGTATAAGGCAATCAAATATATCAAAGGAAGCTTCTGTGCTAAGCTGGGCGTGATAAAGGATAAACGAGGCAGGGACCTCACTGAAGCCTCAGAGATAAAGAAGAGGTGGCAGGAATACACAGAAGAATTGCACAAGAAGGACCCGGATGTGCAAACCCGACATAAGACGGTTGTGATTACTCATCTCGAGCCGGGCATCCTGAAGGGTGAAGTTGAATGGGCCTTAGCCAGCCTTGCTAAGAACAAAGCTAGCGGAATTGATGGCATTCCAGCTGAGTTGCTTCAAAACCATGACGACGCTGTTAACGTTCTGTATACATTATATCAGCAAATTTGGACAAACCTGCAGTGGCACAGGATCGGAGGAGGTCAGTTTACATCCCCATTCCAAAGAAAGGCAGTGCCAAAGATTGTTCCAACTACAGCACGATTGCGCTTATTTCGCATGCTAGCAAGGTGATGTTGAAAATCCTCCAAGGTAGGCTGCAGCAGTATGTAGATCGGGAGCTTCCGGATGTGCAAGCAGAGGCAGAGGCAAGGGCAGAGGAACTAGAAACCAGATTGCCAACCTTCGCTGGATCATGGAAAAAGCAAGATAGTTCCAGAAACCCATCTACTTCTGCTTTATTGATTATGCGAAAGCGTTTGATTGCGTAGATCACAGCAGATTGTGGCAAGCTCTCCAGGAGGTGGGAGTTTCGATTCACCTCATCTGTCTCCTCAGGAACCTGTATGAAGGGCAAGAAGCCACAGTCAGAACTGTGCATGGTCTTACTGATTGGTTTCCGATTGAGAAAGGAGTGAGACATGGCTGCATACTGTCGCCCTGCCTATTTAACCTATATGCTGAGTGCATCATGAGGAAGGCCGGTCTGGACGAGTCTTCAGCTGGAGTGAAGACTGCTGGGAAACGTATCAACAACCTTAGATATGCGGATGATACCATTTTAATGGCAGAAAGTGAAGTGGAACTCAAGAGACTTCTGATGTGCGTACAAGAAGAGAGTGAGAAGTTTGAGCTTAAACTGAACATTAAAAAGACAAAGATCATGGCGTCTTGCCCTATCAAGTCCTGGAGCATCAAGGGGCAAGAAGTGGACGCTGTGACCGATTTTCTCTTCTTGGGCTCCAAAATTACCCCGGAAGGAGACTGCAGTCATGAAATTAGGAAACGCCTGCTTCTGGGAAAGAGAGCCTTGGCTAGCCTTGACCGCCTAGCAAGGAGCAGAGACATTACACTGCCAACTAAGGTCCGTATAACTCGTGCTATGGTCTTTCCAGTTGTGATGTATGGATGCGAGAGTTGGACTGTGAAGAAGGCTGACCGCCGAAGAATTGACGCGTTTGAATTGTGGTGCTGGCGGAGACTTTTGAGAGTTCCTTGGACGGCGAGAAGATCGAATCAGTCGATATTGTCGACCATAAACCCTGACTGCTCATTGGAGGGTCAAATTCTAAAGTTAAAGCTCAGCTACTTTCGGTCATCTGATGAGAAGGGAAGAGCCGCTGGAGAAAGATTTGAGGTTGGGAGGTTGAGGGTCACCGGAGAAGGGGTAGGCAGCGAACGAGATGGTTAGATGGCATCCTCGAGGCGCTGCAGATGAAGTTATGTGATGTTAAGAAGATAATGAGAGACCGGAAAGCGTGGCGTGATATGGTCCATAGGGTCAAGAAGAGTCGGACACGACTGAACGAATGAACTGAACTGAACTCATGGTATACGTCATCCTGTCTGTATATATGACTGCCAACGCATAATTATGCCTCTGTCGTAATAAAGCAATTACCTTTAGTCATGCTTGATGAACACGGGCGCGACAAGAATAGAATCGCCCGTAACTCATTATTGTTTTAGGTGTTTGCTACAGAGTGTAGAATACTCTAGGAGTAAAAGAGACTAAATGCAACATCTTCCGCCTAGAGCTAGCTATAAATTATCGACTGTTAATTGTGCCAAAGTTTTGAAGCGAGCCATGGACTATGAGGGACGCTGTAGTTGAGGACTATAGATAGATAGGAATGAGGATGGAAGGCAGGGATGTTAACCAGAAAGGCCTCCGGATGGCTACCCTACACTGGGGAAAAGGGATACGGGGATTAAAGAGAAGAGAAAAGGGACGTGGAGCACAGTCAGAGTTTGTGACACAAGCCGGTGGCTGTTAGAAAACTAAACAGTGTTCTGTATGCCTTAAAGGCGGTCGACTGCCGTAGCCACTGACCAAGGATCTTAATTATCCGCCGTTAAAGGGTGAAGATCGAGGCGGTCCAGCACAACGCAGCTTATGTCTTTCGCTTGTGAAGAGACAATCGAATATATCTTATCTGAATGCCCTGCATTTGTGATCGAGGGCGATAGAATTACGCAGCGTACATAGGGCTCCTATACATCATGCGTTGACCTCTTGCAGTACAGGACTGCGGTATTTTATCACCTCCACGGAGACGCTGCTTTCAGAACAGATATTGGGCGAGGTCCTACCGCTTACCAGTCCAGCGCTATAAGTCCTAAGCCGCAGTATTTGGACTTTCTAAGAGAAGCATTCGTTTTGACAGGTGGTGTACAAAAAGGTAATGGGAAGTTTATATTCTTTTTTTTTCCACAAGATTGCGTCAAAGAAAATTTATACCAAACGAAATAATTAAGGTTTGATCTGCTTAATATAATATTAAGCCCAAGGCCGAGGCCGGAAGCCCTAGGCGGACAATACTGCTTGAAGTACTAAGTCTCTGATAATGGAATGGCGAAAGGAGGTCCTTACTAGCAGATTGTATTTGGTTTCAAGCGAATGATTGAACTCTTCATTTTGCAAACTATATGGCCGCAGAGTTGCTGTTTTGCTTATAGATTTCTTATGCATTTCAATAGTAGCTGAGGTATACCTTAGTCTCCCTGGTCATATGTGGCACATCCCAAAGGAGGTTTTCTTTCATTCTGATGAGTTTCCTGCAAAATTGCTTCGCCTTTTACGACAATAAAGTCAAAAGTGGCACTTACACTGGAACCTTACCTTGATCAGAATTATGTGCACAGAGTGATGGTAGGTTACTTCATACGAATTAGAAATTCGAAGTTTTACCTGAATAAAATGCTGGAATTATAAAAAATATACACGTTCTCTCGCGCCTAGAACAGCAGCAAGTATATATTTCTAAACTTTAAAGCTAAGGAAAATTTTATCTTAGCTTGATGAGTGTGTGAAGATGACTTTCGCGGGTTATGATAGGAAGTACACCTAACGCCTAATGCTCATTCAAACACTCACGATAAAAAATCAGGTTCATTAGCGTTGAGAAGCAGGTTTACTGCAGGCAGAAAAATTTCCCGTCCCCATTTCAATATGAATGACCAACATTTTGAGGCTTTTCACCGGCGCCACATTCACCTTTTATGGTGGACGAGAACGTCCTGTGTCAGATTATGTTCCGCAATACACTCACGGTAACAGAACATTCTACCTCTATCGTTACGGACGCAGGTTGCGCCGGTGAGAGCTCTCAAGGATATGTTGCACGCAACATAAACACCTGCGAAATTGAGAGATACGGCAGTAGCCGTACCTCATTTGAGAGTACACCGAACGCGAAATTCGGAGGTCCTGGGTTCGGATCCTATCTGCCGCATGGTGTTGCTTTTATGTTTTACAATTATTTACAGTCGTGAGAAAAGTAAAGTGCAACACTTGGCCGATGGTGAAGATCGGGAAAAGTGCATTGCAACGCCATCTAGCATGACATCTCTGGGATCGACACAATAGTGGTGGGCCCTCTTTTATCTACATGCACATGTCGCTAGATAGCGTTTCGATGTATAGTTTTTCCGAGCTCCACCATCGGATAAGTGTTACATGCTACTTTTGATACTGACTGTACCTGCTGATATACAGTTGACTCAACAGTAACTTTGAGGTGTAAGTTGCGGCTCTTAATTTCAATAAATCAAAAGTGCTTACCTTGGGAGAATGGGCCAAGTGATTTCGGCTGCATGCGCTGGTACTTTTCAGTACTTCGGCACTTTGGTTTCCAGTGGATTAGTTTAAAAACAGTGGAGTCTACTGGTTTTTCAAGCCTCGTCTATGAAGCTTTAGAAATGAACTTGGATGGGTCAGGAACTCACAGTGTTTGTTCGCAAATGAGTCTGGTCTGCAACAGTGTTGCAACCACATATTATCTACGTCCTTCATATCTGCGAGAACAATGCCACTAGTAATGCACAGTATATTGACAACTTTCGTGTCGACCCCAATTGGAGCCAACGGGCCATATGACAACTTGTCTCTACTGCGGAAGTCTGATGGAGTAGGCCTTGTTCAACTGACCGTGCGTCAACTTGTTTCACATGTCAGAGCAATAGATAGACTCCTCCAAGCACAAAAGCAGGGACCGTTTAGTTCCCTTCGGGTTACCTTGAAGCTGAGCCAACGTTAAGCTGGTACTTTGCGGGTCTAGAGAACAGTTTCGCCCTTATGCCGTGCTTGGTAAGCTGGTGTATGAGCACACAGTAATTGACCATTTGGCCATAAGTGAGGACTTCTGATCTCAGAGGTGGATTGATTCTCAATAAGGCCAGAATTCACGTGTTCGGTGGGCGATGACGCAAGGTGAGCACGTGGCATTAGAATTACGTACGTATGCTAATTTTAGGTAAAATGAGCACTTAGGTACTCATGCGCTCATTTGATTAGCCTATTTTCGCCCACTGGAATGGTCCGTCGGGGATCTGCGTGCATATTTGTTAACTGCCGGCACCTTCGATTTCTTTACAGCGCGCTTTTTACTAGATCACCTGCGTAGCCTATCCAGCAGGCAAACCATTCAGGTTGTTACTGAGTTGTTCCCTTTACACTTTTTTTTAGCTGCACAGGCCGTCTTATCAGGATTTCCCTGACACCAAAAATACTCCCATAACCTCTATGAAGTACATATCTAGATTTCATAGAGAGGTATTGATCTCCTTTCACACTGTGTGCCTGCGTTCGGTAAGAAATAAACATATATACTTGCACCCGGCACAGTGTACAAGCGTATATGTTACCAAGGCCTATATGAATCATGCACATTGAAGTATGCGTTTTAAAGAACGCTTTTCAACATGCCTTAAAGCATTTGGAAACGCTAGGGTTTCCGTATTTTTATAGCATCCAGTACATGTAAGTTAAGAAATGCGATTTGATCCACGAAATAAAGAGAAATAAAATGAAAACAGCATAAAATGGAGCATTCAGGTCACGGAGGCCAACGAGGGTCTGTAAAAGATGGCCTCTGTTTCCTGAATTGTGCGATGGTTAGGCACGTGCTCCGATCATCAATGACTACAAGGCAAGTCTCAGTAATGTCGCTTTGAGAGGTTCTTACTGCCGTTACATTTTCCCTCCATTCACCCAGAAAGTGACGTCGCCACCTCTTTTGTCGAATAAAGGCTAGAACGGCATACCGAATCAACGCCAGCAATTAAGCAGGTGTCAGGCCTGGTGGCGAAGTACGATGACGCAACTTTTTTACGGACGACTCACTAGCCAGACGAGCAATTGCGAGAGAGGGATAGAGAATCGGCGAACACTGGTAGAGCCTGCGGTGCCTTTAATGCTACATGTGCGCTAAAGTTGACGAGAGCACTTTCTGCTCGCTCTGGAGGAGAGGATTGTCGCTGGTCTGGACATTCGTTCTCTGCTGCGCATGCTCTGTTAAGCTGCTAGCCGGCCAGCTTAGAGAATCACCCGTATTCGCCACCTAAGTGTCTCGGTCCACACAGGGCGACACGAAAACGCTTTCTTGCAGCGACAATTGCAATTCTCCATCTGCCTCGTGGGCCGCACGCAGTGCTTCTTTTGTGCTTTTCCTATTGCCCGTCCATAAAGCAGCGTCATCCTCCTTCGGTAAAGAATTTGCCGTGTAACAGTTGCGGAATTTCAGAGACTCCCCTACTGAAAAAACTGTAAGGGGCAATAACCTCACATTTTCTCACACAATCTCACTCAATTCACATAAGAAATCACGTACAAATCGCATATAATTGCATAAGTTCTCATAGTTTCTTGTACATTACCATAAATTATGTACGATATTTTATGATAATGATGTGCACCGTATGAGACTCTATGCGATTAAATGAGATTTTATGAGGTTATTGCCCCTTAGAACTTTTGGTTTTTCAGTAGGGTCGAGACTATATCGTATCAACCCGTACTCAAGCAGCTCTAGTTCTCTCGAATGTTGGCTCAAAGAACTGAAATTTCGAGAGAAATTTGCCGAGGAAGTTTGGTGAGGAGGCTGGAGGAGGAACGAGGCGTACTGAATTGAAGGCTATCATTTTTGCGAACTGAAGTATCATTTCCCGTTTCTTCATTCACTTTCTTTCGACAAAAGGAAAAAGCACGTTCAAAGCATCCATCAGCAACGATATCCATTCTTAGCCACCTGCAGATGTTGCCAAAGATGGTGAGGAAAAACACGCTTACTGACATCAAAAATGCGATGCTAGAAGACGATCCTTGCCTGCTGCTCGCGAAAATGAAAGGTAAGTAAATACATGGTAGAGCGCACGTAGGTCGTTTGGTTTAAAGGCAAATAGACACCTAATTTTTGAGTTCGCGTTTTATTCTTTGTAATGTTGCCAATGACAGTAGTGTACGCGGATCACTACGTCATATTCGCCTACGACTGCTGAATAATTTATAACTGAATTTCTTTTTTCATCTGTTTCGATTCCGGTTTCAACAGCCGACCGATGGCTGTGACGTCAAAGTGAAGTCTCCATCACCTGGGATAAAAACAGCAATATAATCAATTCTCTGTCTTTTGAATTCACTGCGGTGACAAAGGCAGCCTGCCTCAGTAACAGGTATAACAAAAAGTGAACAGTCAGCGATTATATCGCTGTTTTCTCACCCGCGCTTCCAGATTTCTTCGTGAAGTCACAGCCATATCTTGGCTGCTGATACCGAAACTGGTGAGAAAAGATAATTCAATTATAGATTACGTTAACAAGAAAAAAATGCCATCAAAACTCCTAAAAAGGATTTAAAAGTCCCCAAAGGGACTTGGGCTATAAGGGACGCGATAGTTTCGACCAACTAGGCGGGGCATTTGGACCAGCTGGGGCTCTGTAATGTCAGCTGACTTTGCACATACATGGGTGCCTTGCTTTTTGTCTCCATTGAAAAGAGGCCGCTACGGCCGCGATTTAACTACGCTTTCTTGGGCACAGCAGCCAAACTCCCTGATAACTGAGCCACCGTGCCGGTTTGAGTGCAGGTGATGAGGTAATAATGAATATGAACCACAGAAGTCTCGATTGTAAAGGGACCCTTAACTAAACACCTTCGCAGTTCAGTACATACTGAAATGTTTATCAGCCATTGCCATCATTTTTCAGTTTTATAAAATACCGTCGTTGTTTTTTTCTTGTTTATCTGCGCTATTTGCTTCTATTTTGAGATATTGAATTATTTCAGATGTATAATTCACGGTATTTTCCTCTTATACCCTGCATTTACTTCCACAGCATTGCAGCTTTTAAAGTTGTAATTTAGATTTGTTTGCTTTCTCACTCGCATCAGTCATGCGTAAGCACTGGAGGAAATATAAAATAACAAATAAATAAAAAATATGTATGTATAGCTTTAAAGTCTTTTAGCTGAACATTGGTTGGGTTTCTTAGCCTAACTTATCTCTTTAATCTCGGCGACCTGGTATAGACAGCCTCACCGCGTCTGTCTTTTTCAAAAATTGCAAGAAAATTTACAAGAGGGGAAAGTTTACACTCAAAGCTAGTATTCTCCCGCGAATAGTGACGAAGGCAGGTTTCTGGCCCCATCCGCAGTGCGGACCGCTTGCTGCTGTTACTCTGCCTTCGAAAGCCGCTTTCGTAGAGCAGTACATTTTAAGGCACACGTCTTACTTCGCGCATGCGTGACACGTGCATAATGTGTCTGCAGATCCAGAAACTAGTTTTTGTCGAGAACAATATCCAGAAGTACTTTGTCGTTGAATAGCCTGTGGCGAGCATAATTGCACTGTACTAATTTCAGGTCGTAATAAGTAGTGTTAATTGATAAATGGACTTAAAAATGAATTCCATGCCACATCATCAAGTCTTATATCACTGGATCGCCTTAACAGTGCATATTTGCAGTGACTTTTAGTGTCAGCTCTAAGTAATTGCCGTGAATAAGTCAACAGTGATTAAATATTTACCTTTACAATGTAGCGTCAAGTCATATATTGTGGAATAGCTTAAACTGAGTACAATTCCGCTACACGAAGGCAAGTCTTAGTAAAAACACAATAGGTAGCTAAATGAGATTGATAATTGAGCCTTAACGTCAAGTCATGTATCGTTAAATCTCGAAGACTACAGTCCAAAATCAAAACTAAACCCCGAAAAAAAAATTGTAAAGTTGAGCCAAAGCTGGTTTAACTAGGTTGAAAAACAAAACAAAAAACAAAATCATCCAGTGCTTACGCATTTACAGCACGTAGGGAGACTTAATTGTGGTCCTGAAAGTTTTTTATGTCTCCTGTTGTGTAATGCTAAGACGGTTATTGGTGAACCACGCACTTCCATCCCCGTGGAGTCAGATAACTATTTTATTGAGACCGTTCATCGTATAAACTTTTTCTGGAACTTTATAGATTATAGACAAGACGTTGTTGCCTTATAAAGCTACTTGGATTTGAGCTGTTTTACTAATTTGGTTATTGTGCAGAAAATAAATGTAAGAGTGCGAAAAAAAGATAACAAGAGGCAAGGAGGGGAAAGAGTTGGAGAAGAGAGGCAGGGCATCTTGCAAAAACAGCCAGAAAATCACGGGATACATAAAATTGCGCGAATACGGTAACTCTCGGAATACCTTGCCGGACTATCGGCAGTTCGTGGAAGCAGTTGATTCATTAGGCTGAAAGGACTTCATTTGCAGCAGCGAAATTGCTCCCTGCTTTAGTCTTAGCAGAAAAAGAGGACTTGCTTTCGTTTCCCTTTCGTACTACGAGTCATTCCCTTGCTCGCAAAGCTGCCTGCAAAGGTGGACGTTTCTGCTTGCCACCGATAGGTGTACTACCCAAAATCCACCGAAGGGTATACCTACATTTTCAGATAGGCAGCAATTTGTGATGCTGGCTAATTTAACCAATGCGCTGCCGAGAGTTTCTCTTTCTCTTTTACAGCGCGCAACATTTGTGAAAAAAAAAGAAAGAAAATCATTTTCTGATTTAATTGCAAGATCATTGAAGTCCAAGACACCAGGCCACCAGGCAGTCGTGTAAAGATGCGTTGAAGGCCCGGAATAATTTGTGCTACGCGCTAAGGCCTGTCTACTAGCTTCCTTTTATCATAAAAAAATGATTCCGCAATAGGATTGCGCTGATATTGGTACGGCTAACAAAAGTGGCGTCAAGATGACCGAAGTGTGTGAGTAGCACGTGTTCTTGCTCCTGGTGTTTTGGTCTCCGTGCGCGTCCTATATCCTTGGCCTGTTCGCAGTGGCAAGGTCGTCACTAAGTCTTCTGCGTCATTACAATATTCGCATTACGTACGGAAATTTTCCTATCTAGTGAAAAAAAGAATGATAATGTTGGAAGGGACATATTATAAAATCACGAACTAGAATGGTTTGTGGGGTTTAACGTCCCAAAGCAACTCAGGCTATGAGAGACGCCGTAGTGGAGGACTCCGGAAATTTCGACCACCTGGGGTTCTTTAACGTGCGCTGACATCGCACAGCACACGGACGCCTTTCTTTTCGCCTCCACCGAAAAGCTACCGCCGAGGCCGGGATTCGATCCCGCGTCCTTGGGAACAGTAGTCGAGCGTCGTAACCACTGCGCCACCCCGGCGGGGCGAACTAGAATGTTTTAGTAACCAAAAAAAAATTAAGAAGATGCTTATGGTTTACCTTCAGAGTAGGAATGATAGTGCTATTAACACCGCCATTTCATTATGGAAATTTTTTGCGCTAAGCTCGAGTGCCGCAATTGTCGAGTTAGGCAAACTGTTAAACGTCTTGAGATGGTTTGTGCTCGAGTGAAAGGCGGGAGCAATATCTGGTTCGATTCTTGATGGATACATATTCTTACAAATGACGGCATATAATTGGAGTCGTATCTTACCTGAACTCACCTATATTGCTGAAATGTAGAGGCTAACGAAAACGATTCTACTCAAATTGAGGACAACGCAGAGGGTTATGGAACGAAAAATGGTAGGTGCAACGTTAAGAGATAGGAAGCGCGAAGAGTGGATCAGAGAACTAACTCGAGTTAATGACATTCTAGTGGAAATGAAGAAGTGGGCATGGGCAGGACATGTAGTGCGAAGAGAGGACAATCGATGGACATTTAGGGTAACAAATTGGATCCCAAAAAAGCGTTAAAGGGGGCTGTAGAAAGTTGGGTGGGCGGATGAGGTTAAGCACTTCGCAGGGATGACGATGCAGCTAGCACAGGACCAGGTTAATTGGAGCACTGTGGCAGAGGCTTTCGCCCTGCAGTGTGCCTAGTGCGGCTGCTGCTGCTGATGATGATGGTGATGTCATCACTTATATTACTTTCAGCTAACCAGCTTACAACTTGAATAGCAGATGGATGCTTGATAGAGAACCAAATAGTATGACAGCACCCTGAGCGCTGCACAAGAAACGGTTTACAATTTTTATACGAAGTGACGTACGCATTTTTCCCTACACGTTTTTCTCAGTTCTGCGTCACAGTGACGACGCCTTTTCGACCGATCGAGCTGCATACGCTTCGCGAAGCATATAAGCATATAACGCCAGACTCAGAATAAAATTGGGGAGATTTAATTCTTCTTGAGATACACATAGCGAAAAACTTTGCTGGATGATTGTACGCTGCCTGACGACGCGCTTGCGAAGAGTCCGGCGAGCGCCTCAGCCAAGGCGAAACTGGAGGAGTAACCGCCGGCGACGCAAACGTTATTATTCCAGCATACTGCTATGCCTTCTCTTAGTCCCGACATATTACAGGGACGGAGCGGTGAAAGGAAATCGAAGCAACTGCTATACCCTCTCATAATCACGTGGCGTCCGAGCTGCGGCGCCAGGCGGTCGTGCGCAGCAGCGCTTCTCCATAGGGAGTGTGGCAGCTGTGTGAAGAAGCGTCGCCAGCTCAGTGCGCTGCACCTGCTGTTAAGGTCAAACGCTCGCCGAGCGTATGCCCGTTGGACATGGATTAGTAGAGCTTTCCGCTCTAAAAAGAGACAAAGCTATATCGGACAAATGTGATGCGGAAGATTTACACGCAGTGCCCAAGAGGAGGAGAAAGCATTAATTTATGATGATATTGCTACGAAGGTGACGAAGCGGGCAGTGGCGCGGGGCGGCGCGCTCGCGCCATGCCCGCTGGTCATTAAAGCATATTTCATCGTCATGTCATTACGTCGTTCTGCTTCTGTTGTGTCACCGTGTTCCATCGCTCGTCATGCCACCACGTAACATTTGGTTGGAGGTGCGGCTCATCCCCATCCTCGCCTTGCACCGTCGAAGCCAACCGTACGCCGGGTCCATCTGCCGAAAACCCGTGGAGACCGCCACCCAGCTCTGCCCCTGCCATTTTTGCTCAGACCGGGCCAGCCGAGCTGGACAGGGCCGCCTCCCAGCCCTCCCTAGTTGGCTGTTTTATTGCTTTTAGTTTTGTATTTTGTTGGCAGGCCCTCACCATGTGGTATAAGTCTGCATACTGCCCGCAGAATTTGCGCTTACCCGTGAATGTCGGGTCCATGTGTTTTAGTATGGTGGGATTTAGAAAACACCCGGTTTGGAGCCGTCTAAGGTGGCACTCCTGAGATCTGTCGAGACCTTCGGCGGGTCCCGGGAGTGGCCTCATGCAGAGGCGTAAATAATTTGTAATGTCCGCATAAGGTATGAGCGGGATTGGTATGGCTGCCTCGGTAGAACCGGAGGATTGAGCGGAACCCCGGGGGAGGAACGCTCGGGCAGCCGCGTGAGCGGTCTCGTTCCCCTCCTACCCCTGGTGACCGGGCACCCATATAACCTGTTTTATACTAGTAGCCGAATCTGAATTTTTCGTATATTCCAATAATAATCTGCGGGCGAGTGGTGCTATCCTACCCCGCATGTAATTTCGGCAGGCCTGTTGCGCGAGTCCGACATTATGTAGGCTGCGTCGTAGTGGGTGGCGGCCAGTGCAATCGCCACTTCCTCCAACATTAGCGCGTCGTTTGTTTTTACTGAGAGCCCGTTCACCTGCTTTCCTTCGTGCACTACAGCAATGGTACAGATGCCAACTTCGGTGGGACCCGCTGCATCCCCGTATTATGTGCCTCTCTTACTGCCATAATTATTTTGTATAAATATTACCCTGGCTTCACGCCTCCTCTGATTATACTCCCAATTCATATTTTCGGGGAGCGGCTTAACCGTCAAAGTATTTTTCTGCACTTCCGGGATGTCCACTCTGTTTTCTGTGGTGGGGAGAAGCCCTAGATTGAGGTCTCGGAGGACTTACCTGCCGGTGCTGCTCACCGACAGCTTAGCAATTTGGCTTGTTCTGTGGGCCTCAATCAGCTCCCCTATTGTATTATGGATCCCAAATGGGAGCAGGCGCTCTGTAGACGCTCTAGCCGGGAGTCCTAGAGCCTTTTTTACCGCCGCCCGAATCACCGAGTCGAGCGTGCCACGGTCGCTCTTCCTCAGCTTGAGGTAGTGCGCCACGTACACCACACGACTAACGACGAGCGCCTAAAACCAGGCGAACGGTCTTTTTTTCAAGAAGTCCACCGTGCTTGCCGGATATCCTGCCAATCATCCTACTAATTTGTTCGAATTTGTTCGTAGGTGGACATTAATTTTTTCAGGGCTGCGGCAATGTTACCCCGGTTATCAGTTGGCAATCCCAATACCGAAGTGTGCTCACCTCTGGTATCGGAATGCCATTTACGTAATTGTGTATGTATTGTTCTGGGTCTTTATGTTTTGCAATGGGTGCAAGAGTTCTGACTTCTTCGGAGCGCACTCTAGACCCCATTCCCGAGCGTAGTTTTCTACTACCATTACACTGCGTTTCTTGGTGTAATTAGACTCAGAGGAAACAAACAAAAAAGCAAAAACGTAGCGCACTATCACGAAAAATATGTCATGTGCATTATTTTATACAAATGCAGCGGAAGTTTTTAGTGCGTGGCACCACAGGACGGGGCGCATGGAAGCGTAAAAAGAGCAGTCTTAGTGGCCTTCTTTCAGCAGGACCTCTGCTTATTGTATACGGCTCGCATACACGGCGCTGGTGATCACTTCGAGCTATGATCCTCTTAGGAAAGGAAAAATAGCAAAAAAAAAAAAGGATTAACTATAGCAACAGGTAATTGGAAAGTAGGCTTGCCCAGATACAGCATGCTTCTCTTCAGTCGTCGTCGAGGGCTATTCAGCGTGATAGGAACCCACGCTTTGTGGGCACGATAGAGAAGAGGTTTCCGGTCTATACGCCACGTGCTAAATATCTAACTCGACGGTTTTCACGCAACAGCGGTGCAGGCAAGTTAACGAACGTGTCGGCGGAGCAGAGCGTAGACGAAGTTTCCTAACTCTGCTCAGAGAATGCAGGCGTGCGGGAGACAGGCAAAGAGAGATCAACTTCTCTTATTCATGACACTCTCACCTCACTGATTGTGCATTAAAACGGTTACAAGCTACAATATTCATGGTTAGTGTGATGAGAATGGAGGTTCGGAATACCGTTTGTGCTGGAAGTGTTGGTAGGTTGCTGATTCCCAAAGAAGAAAGCAATGGCTCGCTGCCAGTCCAGCAGCCGCCAGGAATATCACAATGCCCTCGATGTCATTTTTGCGAAAGAAGCTGCTTCCTAAGGATTTTATTGAAAAGGAATTCTGGTTCCCTAGTTCTGGATTGCAAGCAGCGGGTGTTGTGAGCTTTCGCCGCTGCCCGCTCGCAGACGTTCCTTCAGTATCGTTTGAGATGTACTACAGTGTGATGAGCGCCATCGCTTTCAGGCAGGGGTTAAAGTCGAAATGAACTTCAGGCATTCCTACTTCACTCCAGCGGAAGCCAGGGCATTCTAAAAGACGGTGTAATCTTGTTGCTGTCTGCCGTTCTCTACAACTCTCAGTATTGTTATCCGCGCCCACACATTCGAAGGTAAGTCTTTATTGGGAGTGAGCGGTAATCATTCTGGCTCGAAATATTAGAGGCTAAATGAGAGAGATGAACTTGAGGTAAGAACTGCAAATAATTATTGATGACTTAGACAGGAAAAGTAGAAAGGCAGGCTTGAAAATCAATATGCATAAGACTAATGCAATGTTCAACAGCCTCGGGAAGGAACAGCAGTTTACGTTAGGTAGCGAAACACTGGAAGTAGAAGGCGAATATTGTAACGTAACGTTACACAGAAGGCGCTCTGGCACTCTGGCACCGAAGAACACCAACAGCCAGTCAGGGCAGCACAAAAGCGGAGCACCGTTCTTCTTCGTCGTCTTTTCCGAATCGCCCGTTCAAATCTTCGTCGTCTATGAACGACATGTGTCATTGCCCCCCTTTTTGGCAGCATCGCCTCGATGCTGCAAATGCTGCTTGATGCGATGAGCTGACAGATAGTATGCTATGTTGGTATGGGATACCACAGCACAAAACGGGGCGCCATCAGTCTCAAGATTAGTCAGCGGGGCGATCGTGGTAGGGTTTCATCCAGACGACGTGTACAACATCAGTGAACTTGCGTCGTCTGCGGCTTGAGGGATCTTGGGTCGCGGATTCAACTTCGTAAGTAACATCGCTGAGGCGGCGGAGGACACGTTATGGGCCGAAGTACCAACGCAGCAATTTTTCAGAGAGCCCACGATGAAGAACGGGCGTCCAAATTCAGACATAGTCTCCAGGCCCGTAGGCAGCGAAGCGCCGTCCCTTGTTGTAACGGTAAGCGTCTAGTTGCTGTTGTAGGTATATGCGCTGTCTTGCCAGCTGCCGCGCTTGTTCCGCACGCTGAGTAAAACTAGCAATGTCCAGGTCAAGCTCATGTTCGTCGTCGGTGTATACGGGCAGCATTGTATCCAGTGGAGTGGTCATTCGACGACCGAAGACAAGCTCAAAGGGTGTGAGCCGCTTCGTCTCCTGAAGTGCCGTATTTTATGCGAACGTGGCATATGGGAGGATTTGGTCCCAGGTCTTATGCTCTATATCCACGTACATAGACAGCATGTCGGCCAGAGTTCTGTTTAGCCGTTCCACCAAGCCATTAGTTTGCGGGTGGTATGCCGTGGCCCGTCTATAGCTAGTATGTGTAAGCTTCAGTACAGCCTTAGTCAGGCGGGCCGTAAAAGCTGCCCCGCGGTCGGTAATGATAACAGCCGGAGCGCGATGACGCAACACGATGTCGTGGACAAAAACTCTGCTACTTCGGTGGCAGTTCCATTTGTGAGCGACGCTTTCTCAGCATATCGGGTCAAGTAGTCTGTCGCGACAACAATCCAACGCTTTCCATTAGTTGACTTCGGGAAAGGACCAAGAAGATCCATCCCCACGTGTTGGAAAGGAGTTTGCGGTGGAGCGATCGGCTGAAGAAATCCAGCTGGTTTCACGGGTGGAGTCTTTCGGCGTTGAGAGTCATGGAGGTTTTAACGTAGGATCGTACTGAAGGTAATAATTTGGGTCAATAGTATTTCTCCCGAATTCTTGCAAGCGTACGAATAACTCCCAAGTGGCAGGCAGAAGTTCGTCGTGACAAGCGCTCAAGATGTCAGGCCGTAGGTGCGTAGGTACTATGAGTAGAAATGTATCTCTTCCTGTGTAACGACATGCCTTCTGTGTAACGTAACGTAACGTTACACAGAAGGCGCTCTGGCACCCTGGCACCGAAGAATACCAACAGCCAGTCAGGGCAGCACAAAAGCGGAGCACCGTTTTTCTTCGTCGTCTTTTCCGAATCGCCCGTTCAAATCTTCGTCGTCTATGAATGGCATGTGTCAATATATCTACTTAGGAGAGGTAGTAATCGCAGATCAGGACCATTAAAAGGAAATAACAAGAAGAATAAGATTGGGATGGAGCGCATTTGGCAAGCACTCGCAAATTATGACTAGCAGCTTACCGGTATCGCTCAAGACGAAAGTATACAACAGCTCCATCTTACCTGTGCTCACCTATGGGGCTGAAACGTGGAGGCTAACCAAGAGGATTCTACTTAAGTTGAGGACAACGCAGAGGGCTATGGAACGAGAAATGGCACGGGTAACATATAAGAGATAGGAAACGTGCAGAGTGGGTCAGAGAAATTACTGAAGTTACTGACATTCTAGTGGAAATCAAGAAGAAATGGGCATGGGCAGGACATGTAGTGTGCAGAGAGGAGAACCGATGGTCGTTTAGGGTAACGAACTGGATTCCAAGGGAAGGAAAGCGTAGCAGGGGGTGGCAGAAAGTTAGGTGGGCGGATGAGGTTAAGTTCGCAGGGGTCAAGTGGATGCAGCTAGCATAGAACCGGGTTCATTGGAGAAATATGGGAGAGGCGTTCGCCCGGCAGTGCGTATAGTCAGGCTGATGATGATGAAATCAGAGTTAGAGAGAGAGAAATATCAGAGTGAGGAAAAGAAGTTGCTAAGCCAAAATACCCACTTGTTTGGAGTATCCGGAAAACCGTAGTGAGGCACAGCAGCCTTGGTGACCTGCCTTAGAGTGTTTTACTCCGGGCCTCAAATATCATACATACGATGGCCGATTACAGTGCGCGAAACTTCCGGCTGAATTGCTTTGCTTTTCTCGCGAGCCTGGTTTTCGCTGAAAGGTTTCACTTCGGTCGAACTCCAAAATAGTTCAGCGCTAGCTGCTTTAATGTCATTCACCTCATTTCACGTTCACAACCATGCCGCCTGTGCTGACGTAGAGCGAAAGGGGAGAGAATTGTAATATTGTACAAAAATTTATTCGGAACCCTTAAGCTCCATCTTTAAGGCAATAACACGCTAGCGTGGGCCACCACCTCACATATAAAGCCCCGCTATAACCGAACCGTATGAACGTGCCTGCGTGGCCTAGGGGTAACATCGCTGACTCATAACGCAAGGGTCCTGGCAGGCTGGTTGTGATGTATATGAAATGAGATTTCCGATTTGGCAGCTTCTGCCAAATGTACCGTCAGCCAGCTAGACTTCCGATTAGTGCGCGGCCATGTGAGCTGCCAGCTACCACCTGACAACGCCATGGTCATAATTTTTTAAGGCGAAAGCATTCAATGGCTCATACGACCGCGCTGTCCATCCGTCCGTAAATCCAAAGGCTAGAAGAAGAAAAAAAGAAGAACAAGAACAAGATGAAGAAGGAGAAGAAAAAAGAAGAACAAGAAGAAGAAGGAAAAGAAAAAAGAAGGAAAAGAAGAAGAAGAAGAAGAAGAAGAAGTAGTGGGAGGCGGTACCTGGTAGCTGAGTTGGCCGATTACTAACTGGACGTCGTGCTTTCCGACCGTATACGCTTGGCAGGAGCTACCAAGTCAGGCCTTTAATTTCATATGGGAGGGTGATATCACAATCAGCCTGCCAAAATTGTTGCATTCACGTTATCCCTAGAACATGCAGATACGTTCCTATGGCTCGGTTAAAGTGGCTTTATATGTTGGCTTATACCTTACGCTATCACGTCATCGCTAAGGTGGGAGTGAAAGCAGAGAGAAAGAGATGCCATCATCATCATCATCATCAGCCTGATTATACCCACTGCAGGGCGAAGGCCTCTCCCATATTTCTCCACTTAACCCGGTTCTGAGCTAGCTGCATCCACTTGACCCCTGCGAACTTCTTAATCTCATCCGCCCCCCTAACTTTCTGCCGCCCCCTGCTACGCTTTCCTTCCCTTGGAATCCAGTTTGTTACCCTCAGCGACCATCGGTTATCCTCTCTTCGCACTACATGTCCTGCCCATGTCCATTTCTTCTTCTTAATTTCCACTAGAATGTCGGTAACTTGAGTTATTTCTCTGACCCACTCTGCACGCTTTCTATCTCTTAATGTTACCCCTACCATTTTTCGTTCCATCGCCCTCTGGGTGGTCCTCAACTTAAGTAGAGCTCTCTTGGTTAGCCTCCACGTTTCAGCCCCATAGGTGAGTACAGGCAAGATGCAACCGTTGTATACTTTCCTCTTGAGCGATACCGGCAAGCTGCTAGACATAATCTGCGAGTGCTTGCCAAATGCGCTCCATCCCAGTCTTATTCTTCTTGTTATTTCCTTTTCATGGTCCGGATCAGCGGTTACTACCTGTCCTAAGTAGACATACTCGCCTACTACTTCCAGTATTTCGCTACCTCATGTAAACTGCTGTTCCTTCCCGAGGCTGCTGAACATTACCTTAGTCTTCTGCATATTGATTTTCAAGCCCACCTTTCTACTTTTTCTGCCTAGGTCATCAATCATTATTTGCAGTTCATCCCCCGAGTTGCTTAGCAAGGCAATGTCATCAGCAAATCGCAGATTACTGAGGTATTCTCCATCTACCCTTATCCCTAACTGCTCCCATTCCAAATCTCTAAATACTTCCTCTAGACAAGCTGTGAATAGTACTGGGGAGATTGTGTCTCCTTGCCTAACACCGTTCTTTATGGGAATTTTGTTACTTTCTTTATGCAGAACTATGGTTGCTGTGCTGCCACTATATATATCTTCCAGCACTTTCACGTACAGCTCGTCTACCCCCTGATTTCGCAATGCCTGCATCACCGCCGAGGTTTCAACTGAGTCAAATGCTTTTTCGTAATCAATGAATGCTATGTATAAGGGCTGGTTATATTCCGAGCATTTTTCTATCACCTGATTGATGGTATGGATATGATCGATAGTAGAGTACCGTTTCCGAAACCCTGCTTGATGCTTTGCTTGATTGCAGTCTAAGGTTGTCCTGATTCTATTAGCGATTACCTTAGTAAATACCTTATACGTAACAGACAGTAAGCTGATTGGTCTGTAATTCTTAAGGTCCTTAGAGTCCCCTTTCTTGTGAATGTGGATAATGTTTGCATTCTTCCATGGTTCCGGTACCGTCGATGACACCAGGCACTGCGTATACAGGGTGGCCAGTTTTTCTAGCACGATATCCCCCCCGTCCTTCAGCAAATCTGTAGTTATCTGATCCTCTCCAGCTGATTTCCCCCTTTTCATAGTTTCTAGTGCTTTCGTGACCTCGTCCTTCGTCACTGGTGGAACGTCTGACTGTTTTTCCCTACCGCCAATCTCATTACGGTCCTGACTACTTTGGCTACTGTAGAGATCTGTATAGAACTCTTCGGCTACTTTGACTATCCTGTCCATATTAGTGATGACGTTGCCCGCCTTGTCCCTTATCGCATACATCTGGTTTTTCCCTATGCCCAATTTCTTCTTTACCGCTTTAAGGCTTCCCCCGTTCTTTACAGCATGCTCAATTTTCTCCATGTTATACTTCCTTATATCGGCCACCTTGCGCTTATTGATTAGCTTTGATATCTCGGCCAATTCGATCTGGTCTGTTGGATTGGAAGCTTTCATACTCTGGCGTTTCTTAATCAAATCTTTCGTCTCCTTAGACAGCTTGCCGGTATCCTCTCTAACTATCCTACCGCCTACTTCTACCGCGCACTCAGTAATGATATCTCTGAAATTATTGTTCCTTGCCTCCAGGCTAATGTCGCCATCCTCAGTTAGAGCTGAATACCTATTTTGTAGCGAGATCCTGAGCTCTTTTGCCCTCCCCCTCACCGCTTATTCGTTGATGGCTTTCTTTCTTACTAGTCTGTTGCGTTCCTTCTTCAGATTTAGGCTAATTTCGGGACCTCACCATCCTGTGGTCACTGCATCGCACTTTCCCGATTACCTCTACATCCTGCACAATGGCGGGGGTTGAGGACATTATGAAGTCGATTTCATTTTTAGTCTCTCCGTTAGGACTTTTCCATGTCCATTTCCGGTTCTTCCGTTTGCTGAAGAAGTTATTGCGCTCTGCAAACTCAACTAGGAACTCCCCCCTGCTATTCCTAGAACCAATGCCATAGTCACCTACTGCCTTGTCTCCTGCCTGTTTTTTCCCTACCTTGGCATTGAAGTCGCCCATTAGTACAGTATACTGCGTCTTTACTTTTCGCATTGCCGATTCTACATCTTCATAGAAGCTTTCAACTGCCTGGTCATCGTAACTACATGTAGGTGCATAGGCCTGTATAACCTTCAGTTTATACCGCTTATTAAGCCTAATTAGGATGCCTGCAACCCTCTCATTAATACTATAGAATTCATCTATATTACCCGCTATATACTTATTGACAAGGAAACCTACTCCTAGTTGTCGCCTCTCTGGTAAACCTCGATAACACAGTACATGTCCATCCTTTAGTACAGTATATGCCTCATTCGGCCTCCTAACCTCACTAAGCCTTATGACATCCCATTTCATGCCCTCTAGTTCCTCTAACAGCACTGCTAAACTGGCTTCACTAGCTAGGGTTCTAGCATTAAACGTTGCCAGGGTCAGTTTCCAATGGCGGCCTGTCCAGCGGAGCCAGGCTTTCTTAGCACCCCCTGCTGCGTCACAGGTCTGACCGCCGCCGTGGTCAGTTGTTCCGCAGACGCTGGTGACTGAGGGCCGGGGTTTTATGGAGCTTATCATAGGAGGTTGTGGCGATTACTGCACCAGGGTGGCCAACTCCTGTTCTGGTGAGGGAGTGCGTTGCCGGAGGTGTTTACCGGCATCAGGTCGCACCCCAAGCCTGTTTATGCAATTCCATCGACACGCGGTTTTTTTTTTTCATCCGGTGGAGAATTGCGCGGCACCGGGATTTGAACCCCGGTCCTCTTGCATACGAGGCGGATGTTCTACCGCTACGCCACCGCTGCACCGGAGATGCCATAGTGGAAGAATTTGGACCACTGCGCTGTAGTGGCTTTCGCCTCATCGCAGTTTAGTGATCTTAAGTTCCCGCTACAGTTCACTTAGTTCACTACGCAGACGCCGGATATCTCGGAGAACTGAGCCTTTAACGATACTGCTTTAATATTCCTCGCCTAGAGCCAAAGCCGCTCCACCGTTCTACGAAGGCGAAACAGCGTGACAAATTGCAACCGGATGCCACAACCCTGGCATAAATGCGAAGTAAAGATTCCTTCAGCCACGAATTCAACATCATTCATAACTATGCAAAGTGATACTGTTAAAAGCCCCTGCTTTATAGAAAAGCAGCCGTCGGCGTTGGTGCTGTGAGCGAAAATTACGCGCATTTACCTCTGGAACCTGGTAGTTAGCAGGTAACTATAGGCCGGGCACTTGTTGCTGGGCGGGTTGCGTTACGCCATTAGTCTACGCGACAAGGCCAATTTGTCAGAAGCTGCCAGTTTGGACAGCTCCTTGAAGATGAGAGGGTGAGCACGGAATCAAACCATCCCGAACCCTCGGTTCCTGGGTCAGACGCAATAACCTTAGGCCACGACCGAACGCTCATACAACAAGGTAAAACCGGGGCTTAGTTGACATTAACATCGCGTGGTATTGAACTTTTGTGGTATTGAACTAGTAAGGGCTATTTAGTATGTGTGTGAGCTAATAGAGGCTCAAGTTAGGAGATTAGTGGCAAAGAATGCGTACACTCGAATCTCCAAGAGGCACACGTAATTCACGCTGTCGTGTCGTATGACTAAGGGCGCCAGGATAAGAGTCCTCAAATTTCCTCATTAAACAATGGCAGTCCAGGAGAAATAAAAAAAAGTGTCCAACGGCATCCATGCTTGGCGTCATCGCTGTGTAATTGCTTAGTGAAACAGCTAGCCTTGTTTTCTTGTCGTAGCCTGGGGTGAGAGGTTGTTGCTTATCTTGTTTTAGTATAAATGGCTTAAGAAATCAAAGGGGAGGGGGTGACTTCGGGCATTCAGTATATCTTAGCTTAACAACGCATATAAGCACAGTAAGTTTCATGTAGAAAGGATGAGTGGAAAACCTAAATAAAGATATTCTACCGGTTATATCGCATATTAGGCACTAACACAAAAATAGCAGTGTTCAGACTTAATTAAACGAAGTGTGATGAGCGCTGTGTTTTGATTGATTTGTTCAAATACCACGAGTTCAGTTTCAGTCAGTACGCGCCTACCATGCGATTTTTGACGCTATTAAGAATCAATCACATTTCAAGGTAAAAGTCAGAGTTCTGAGTTCATAAGTGGACATGTGGCCATGCCCCAGCGTACCACAGTATAAGAGCTGGGCGAGACGGCGCTGTGCAGGCTATAAGTTCCAGCTTCAAAGAAAAAATTTATTTTTTATAGAAACTGGGACTTAGCCTATCTGGCGGCAGGTACTACCCAGTTCTAAGGATGCCACAGTCATATCACTCGCCGCCGCTGAGCAACCTTGGAAAGAAATCTTTATTAGCTCAGTATAAATTATGTAGTGGAACGAGAGCTCCAATTCGATGCGGACAAGTTGGATTATCCCAAAAACCTGTGCGAGAGAGCCGCGCGCATGAACAGCCAGAAGTATAGCCCGGTACGGTGCCCGTATTGCTTGCCTGTACTCATTTCTTCTTCACAGATTCGACCATGTAGCTCACGCAAGTGCAAATAAGGTAAACCCGCCCGATTAAATCGTTTGAGTGTAAACCAGCGGCTCGTGTTTGGTGGTGGTGGTGAAACTTATTTAATGCTCAAATGAGAGATTTTGGGAGTTCAAAGACCCCGCTACATGCTCTGTACCCTCAGTCTGGGATGCCGCACGACGAGTCCCCCTCACGCACCCGCTTGACTAGAGCCCTCTGGGCCTCCAGTGTGGAGCAGTTGATGCGGGAAGTATCCCAGGCTCATCAACCGCTTATGAGATTCCGAGAAACCTCAAACCCTTACTGCGACAACCACTACCTCTGTCCAGCCCCTGCCAAGGGGTTAATAAGGCGGAGGAGCGAACTCTGCGGTTCCTGCAGACAGGAACTCTTCTCTGTCGTACTCTTTGATCCCAACACCGATGGGTCCTGCCCGCACTGTGGGGAGATTTGAGATATTTATCATATGATGTGGGCATACCCTCGGAATACCCACCTTCCACCTTCCCCTACTCATCGTGTTTGAGACACTAGATGCCGACAAGAGGAGGACAGGTGGCCCGTTTGTTTACAAGGCTCTCGTATACTATTACAACTGCTTGAGTTGGGTCGAAGGTGACCGCTAGGTGCTTTGTTAGAAGCTGAGAGAAACGAGTTCTATCCTCTGCACGTTGATAGCTGCAGTCAGAGAGAACAACCAAACTAAGAAGAACTTCATCTAATATTTTCAATTCTGGCAAAGAACGGCTCATAGTACGAGCAGTTATCATAAGCGGAACATAAGATATTCAAGTTCATTGTTCATAAACACCATCATAAATTCCATAAGAAAATTTACAACTGTGTGGCTTTTCTGCGTGAAAGCCATTCGGAGAATTCATATAATATTTCGACAGGAAATGCTGTCTCTACTAAAAAACGAAGGCCTTTCACGACTATACCGAGGTCGCTTTGTTGTAAAAAAGGAGTTCGGCTTGGTGGGAGACAATTTGTGAAGCCAAAAAAACTTAAACAGAATGTGGAATTGAAGCCACCGCGGTTGTCACGAAACCGAGGGTTATTTTTGTCACTCAGAAGTGCCCTCGCAGAGGTTTCTAACGATCCATCGGACACGTTACTAGTTGCTTAATCCATTTGCTGCCACCGAATACCATACATCAAGAACCTAACTTCTGGTCATTCTGCTCCCCTGAGAATGGCACGCTGTAGGATATCAGACATGCATTATCGTACTAGCCTGTCAGGTTCTACGATCAGTGCCTAAGCGACATCTGCCACTTTCAGTTTTTGTTGAAATCAACAAAAAATAGACCTAGCGTATAACCCTTGTTCAGCGCGGGTAATTACCAGGATGAGGGACAGATTAAGCACGCCAGGTAGAATTTCGCTGCGTGGAGTTTCATGAGTGCTAATAAACTTCGTAGCGGCATTCAATTATCCTTGCACCTCCGTATTCACTATACTGCGTGTGAGCTGAGAGTCGCGACTACGTGGTAAATTATGCGTGCGTGTTTGCCCCACAATCGATCCAAAAGAAGCCCTTTCTCTCTTTCCGCGAGGTCACGTTGACAGGCAGAGTGCAAAACTGTGTAGCTCACCGATTAATCTACTAGCTGCGTTTACGATGTTTGAGAAGAGAGAGAGAAGGGGGGGGGGGGGGGGGGGAGGAGCGCGAGGATGCGCTTATTTACGACGCCTTCACGCACCGGTGCCAGCGAGACAAAGATGGAATTAGCCAGTACAACTGGGCAGCGATCAGGATCAGTTTCAGGTGCCACAATTACCTAATTAGTAGTTCTGTTATGGGCGGCTATCAAGAAGCAATTGCTCTTCTCTGCTAATTCGAGAGTGAATTTTGTCACAGTGTGTTGGTACAGTTAACCCCGAATCAATAAAAATAAAAACGGCCATAACCCAACCTTCCTTATGGTAAGAAATGAAAAGCGTTTTATACCGCGTTACGTCAACATCAGTCATTATCTTATCCCGTACTGATCGCCAAAGGGCGAGGGGAGTCTGGGATCATAATCATCGACCCGCAGTGAACATGCAGGAATTGTCGCAATATAAGGTTCGGCAAGACGACATGCAACCCAATCGTTACCGTGGTGGACGAGGGTTTTGAAGTCCCGCAACAGATCTTATAGGGCCCCAAGACACACTGACATATCTGGTAATCTCGCCATGGCCTGAGGTCACACATACTGAGCGGAGGCTGGAGTGTGGCTGATCGAGGTTGTATCTCAACGGTAAAGGTGTAACACTGGATCACATAAGGAGCAGTAGGAGTGAGTATCATCCGCTTCGTCTTTTGTTCATCAAAGAGCAGGCGACACGTTGGGACCACGTTCACACAAGCACTTTTCCATGCGCACGCCGACCTTACAAAACTCACCTCGCTACGTGTTAGGGCAGATGGCCACTTTGCGGGGATATGTCTGCACCTGTAACTCTGCAGTTTATGCACACTCAACTGTGACATTGGGGCAGAGTAAGCTGGCCCGGCCTAGGAGGACAAGCTCTCCTTTTTATACAAAGGACGTTAGGCGGCTGACTCTATGGGGGCCCTCGACAAGAGAGAGTGAGCAGCGACTCACACTGCTCTAAGCGAGGAACGATAAGGTTTCTTTTTTTGTTTTCCACGTTATGACTACTGTGGGGAAAGATAATGAATGAATGAATGGCTTTCATTTGTCATGCGCCGAAGAACTCTCTACTCAAAAGTAACCGCCTTAATTCGTTGGTTGTTCCCTCAAACCGCAATGTTTCCTTCGCCTATTCCTTTCTTTGTGTCCTTATGAAGAGCCACATTCACCACATTCTACATAAAATGTTGTGCTTCGTACTGGTGCACAGAAACATTAAGCGTCCAACTAGTTAAGAGCAAAGTTTGATAAAGGTGCAAGCGACTGATTGGAAAAAATGGGCTGAGCAACTGGAAGCAACAGAAGGAACAATACAGGTCACTAAATTGTTCTTACAAGCTTTTTCAGATATATTTCATCTTTTTCTGCTTACTTTTGCTAACCACGAGCATTATAATCTGGAAAAGGCGTGATCATGTTGCAAAGAAGCAATGCATCATGTGTTCATGGGGAAAAGTTGTATTTTCGTGTCCGGGACCGGTATACGTAAATCAACATCGACTGTTACAGAGATGCGTACAATCTTGTTCAAAAGTCCTGAAGCCAAACAATTTTCTTCTCAGCCGGACCTTATGCCGTCACGCTGCCATTAACGACTAAAGGGCCGCGAAATGCTATAAAACAGTTCTTGGCTGTGATAAGAAATCATTTCCCAGCCTTTCAAACGCCCATTGGCTATTGATGATGGCGTGACGGCGTCATTTTTCGACTTAGACGAAAATCGCTTGCCTTCAGGATTTTTGACCAAGACTGCATCCCTATGTAAAAAAAGGAAACAAAAATGTTTGTGCGCCTGTTGCCTTTACCTCAACTGCGCATCAGCGACCGATCCGAAGCCAAAGGGGAAGGCTTCACAGCGACCATGCAACTCAAAAAGGAGAAGGAGCAGCATCGCGCCTTTTCAGCTTCGAGGAAATGGCAAAAAGGAGCAGCATCTTTTAATTGACATTTTTTGATAATGAGGCAAAACATCCGTCAGAAACAATACGTAGGCTCCAGATAATTTTCTCTTTCCCAGCACTTTCCTGAAAAGCTTTTCAATGTAGTTGCAGCTTTCAGTAATTACCCTTTACAACAAAGCACGACTAAACAAAAACCAGCGCTTAAATTTCAAGCGGTCAGGTTCGAAGTCCCTTTAGTTAGTTTTGCGCCTTGTTTAATGTCTGCCCTTCCGAAAACCGTTCCCACTCTGAAATTTTTTTGCATCCGTCGCTCACGCATATTCAACCTCTGAACATTCCGTTCGTTGCTTTTCTGTTCTTTACAGCGTCACGCACGACTTCAGATGCGCTGCAGGTGCCCTTGTGTGTTTTGCAACCTATAGTGGTAACCGTTTTCTTCAAGAGGAGAAATAAGATTTCCGATTAATCAGCTCTATACAGCCTCGCGTTGAAGCGGTACCGACTGATGTTTTATGTAGTTCACACAGCATGCTCCCGCAGGATGTGACGAAGCGTCCTGACTACCAAGGAAATCCATTTGTATCTAAGACAGGTGCAAACCTGTGTTTCGGACCTTTCCCAGATCCCTTGATTACGAACACGTCTCATCATTCCAGCCGTCTTCTCCCTTTCAGCTATTATTCGGGTTCTTACTAACACACTGACTGCGTTTTCTTTGTCTCTAACCCTCCGCAACTGATACTCCATTTCCTTGTTTCGCCTTCCTCCGTGAAATTATGCAAGCGGAACCTTTCGAACGAAGCACTAATGGCGCAATCCTGCTGAATCCATATCTATTTCTGTTTATGTTTTCTATTCTTTAGCGCACCTTGTACCTTCCTCTTGCACCACTTGACCTCTTCTTTTCTGATACATATGAAAACCCCCTATGTGCACGACTGGCTTCATTCTCAGACAGGAAGAAGCTGCCTGATGACACTTCTACCCAAGAGCAAAACAGATCCTGAAAGCAAGCACTGATTCCGGTACGAGCACTGTATTCCGAGGGAACCTTCATTCAGATACGTAAACAGAAATGCGGCTTCCGTCGAAGAACGCCCTGTCCAAAGCATGAAAGGTCGGGGTTAATCAGGCCTTTCTGTCACAAATGTGGGAAGCTTTGTGTGCAGGGGAAATGGAAAGTAATGGCACAATAAGCAAACAAATGGCGTTGCTTGCACACACTCAGGAAGCTGGTTGCTTTGTGTTCTGTTTTTTTGTCCGAGCTTGCTCTTAGGAACTTCACTGTAGCACTTTGTGGAAGTCGCGGAAACCGAGAGTGCAAACACTTACATCTAGTATCCATAAGGAAGCACTTGCTCACAAGACGAGGAGGTTCTGGAAAAAGGCGTACCCTCAACATTCTCCACTCTGCAGGATGATGGGGATTATTGGGGAGTTGGGGACTGTGACAGAGCAGAGTGGAAAAAGACTGGCCCTATTGGCAAATGCCCCGTCTGTGCTGCATAGCCTCGCAATTTCAGGTTCTTGGGGTAAGAAAACTGCTACGCGTTTCACAGGAGTGGGAGGCCGCATAGACGAGCAGAACGCCGAGCAAAACGCCTACGTAACGAGTGTGTTCTACGTGATCGCGGTGATTGGGCCCAGTCGCAAAAACAGCCAAAGCGAGCAGCGCTCCAGCTATCGTCAGCCGCTGTAAACGTTTGTTGAGTGGCCATTCATGGCTACCTGCGGCCGAAAACAAGTGCAGGCGTTACCGTTGGGAGTTCGAATTATGCTCGCAATACGGATGTGGTTAGACGAATAAGATTTCCTAAAATTGAAATAAACAGGGCTAAACCTTCGGTGTTCACACATGCCTCGAGTATTTTTGCGTTCATCATCATCATCATCATCATTAGTCTGACTATACCCACTGCCGGGCGAAGGCCTCTCCCATATTTTTCCAATTAACCCGGTTCTGTGCTAGCTGCATCCACTTCACCCCTGCGAACTTCTTAACCTCATCCGCCCACCTAACTTTCTGCCACCCCTGCTACGCTTTCCTTCACTTGGAATCCAGTTTGTTACCCTAAGCGACCATCTGTTATCCTCTCTTCGCACTACATGTCCTGCCCATGTCCACTTCTTCTTAATTTCCACTAGAATGTCAATAACTTGAGTTTTTTCTCTGACCCACTCTGCACGCTTCCTATCTCTTATTCTTACCCTTACCATTTTTCGTTCCATAGCCCTCTACGTCGTCCTCAGCTTAGGTAGAACCCTCTTGGTTAGCCTCCACGTTTCAGCACCATTGATGAGTACAGGTAAAATGCAACTGTTGTATACTTTCCTCTTGAGCGATACCGGTAAGCTGCTAGTCATAATCTGCGAGTGCTCACCAAATGCGCTCCATCCAAATCTTATTCTTCTTGTTACTTTCTTTTCATGGTCCTGATTTGCGGGTACTACCTGTCCTAAGTAGACATATTTGCTTACTACTTCCAATGCTTCGCTACCTAACGTAAACTGCTGTTCCTTCCCGAGGCAGTTGAACATTACCTTAGTCTTCTGCATATTGATTTTCAATCCTACCTTTCTACTTTTCCTGTCTATGTCACCAATCAGTCTTTGTAGTTCATCTCCTGAGTTACTTAGCAAGGCAATGTCATCAGCAAATCGCAGATTACTGAGGTATTCTCCATCTACTGTATCCCTAACTGCTCCCATTCCAGTTCTCTGAATTCTTCCTGTAAGCAAGCTATGAATAGTACTGGGGAGATCGTGTCTCCTTGCCTAACACATTTCTTTATGGGGTTCTGTTACTTTCTTTATGCTGAACTATGGTTGCTGTGCAGCCGCTATATATTGTCACCTTAGCCTACAATACGGCGCTGCAGGAAACCACGCAGTTTACACCATTCCGTCTCATATATGGCAGGGAGGCCCGCACGATGTTGGACGCGATGCTCCCGTGCGGGGATGAAGTGGTCGGACCCGATGCCACGAATTTCACGGAACAGGCCGAGCAAGCCCGCCAGCTGGGCGGCTTGCACATCAAGGAGCAGCGTGCCACCGACGCTCGATACTATAACCCTCGGCACAGGGAAGTCCACTTCGAACCAGGGGACAAAGTGCGAGTATAGATCCCCGTGCGCCACAAAGGCTTGAGTGAAAAACTGCTACACCGGTATTTCGACCCTATAAAGTCATTCGCCGCTTAAATAGTGTTAACCACGAAGCTGTTCCAGATGGAAGTGTGACCGTCAGTGTTCGGTGTTAGCGACCTGAAATTGTGCGCGTGGGGCGCTTAAAGCCGTACTTTTGAAAAACCTTGAAAGAGCGCAAACACACACGACCACTAAGGACAAGAGACGAGACACAAGGGCCTCAAGTTCGGCGCTTGTGTCTCGTCTCTTGTCCTTAGTGGTCGTGTGTGTTTGCGCTCTTTCAAAGTTTTCCAAAAATGAACCAACTCGCCCAAAAAGAAGTGTTAATGAAGTATCTTTCTTGTACAGTGGGCCCTTCTTTTTGTGTTCCTTCACCTTCTTCTTTCACGGATCTTCTGCTCACCCACACGGCGCTTGTGTCTCGTCTCTTGTCCTTAGTGGCCGTGTGTGTTCGCGCTCTTTCAAAGTTTTCCAAAAATGAACCAACTCGTCCAAAAAGAAGTGTTAATGAAGTACCGTACTTTTGACGTGACTGAGCGCTGTGTCAACGTCGCGCTTTGTAACCTTGACGCTGCAAGTGAGACCTTGACTTATTGTTACAGTGCACCTCACCCCTACTTGTTCTCTCCTCTCACCTTGACATCGGGAGGATGGTTCCCTTTCGCGAGGGGGGGGGGGGGGGGGGATAAGGCCACGTGTCTAGCGCCGCGCGGCCGCCGTGCTTGGAGCCTACGACGACGAAGCGGTTGTTGGTTCGAGAGGCGCGCTGGTATTTTTTTTGTATTTTTTTTCATATTATTTGTATTATTTTACAATTTTATTCCTTTTTTTAATTTCTTTCTAATTCTATCGCCTCAAAATTTATAACTATTTCAGCAACACTAACTTCTAATTATTAGGTTATGTGCCATACAGTCAAATCGACATTATCAATTATATTATGTCATCTACAACGAATTCTGGCCAATCCCTCACTGCGGGTATGTGCCATTATAACGAGGGAGAAGAAGAAGAAGGCGCGCTGGTGCTGGACACTGTTATCGGAGCTAGAAGCCGACCTTACTCTCGGGTCTTACCTTCATGGTACCGTGTACCTTCACAGCTCCCTGTGGCTTGAGTCGTGACAATATATCTTCCAGCACTTTCACCTACGGCCCGTCTACCCCTTGATTTCGCAATGCCTGCATCACCGCCGAGGTTTCTACTGAGTCAAATGCTTTTTCGTAATCAATGAATGCTATTTATAACGGGTGGTTGCATTCCGAGCATTTTCCTATCACCTGGTTGACGGTATGGATATGATGGATATGATGGATAGTAGAGAACCGTTTCCGAAAACCTGCTTGATCCTTTGCTTGATTGCAGCCTAAGGTTGTCCTGCTTCTATTAGCGATTACTTCTGTGAATACCTTATACGTAAAAGACAGTAAGCTCTTTGGCCTGCAATTTTTAAGGTTCTTAGCGTTCCCTTTCTTATGAATGAGGATAATGTTTGCGTTCTTCCATAGTTCCGGCATCGTCGATGACACAAGCATTGCGTATACAAAGTGGCCAATTTTTCTAGCACGATATTAGATTCTTCAGGTTTAAACTAATTCGGGACCTCACCATCCTGTGGTCACTGCATCGCACTTTCCCGATTACCTCTACATCTTGCATAATGGCGGGGGTTGAACACAGTATGAAGTCGATTTCATTTTTAGTCTCTCCGTTAGGACTTTTCCATGCCCATTTCCGGTTCTTCCGTTTCCTGAAGAAGGTATTCATGATTCGTAAGTTATTGCGCTCTGCAAACTCAACTAGTAACTCCTCCCTGCTATTCCTAGAACCAATGCCATATGTCACCTACTGCCTGGTCTCCTGCCTGCTTTTTCCCTACCTTGGCATTGAAGTCGCCCATTAGTTCATTATACTGCGTCTTTACTTTTCGCATTGCCGTTTCTATATCTTCGTAGAAGCTTTCAACTGCCTGGTCATCATAACTATATGTAGGTGCATAGGCCTGTACAACCTTCAATTTATACCGCTTATTAAGCCTAATTACGATGCCTGCCGTCCTTTTATTGATACTATAGAATTCGTCTATATTACCCGCTATATATTTATTGACAAGGAAACCTACTCCTAGTTTTCTCCTCGCCGGTAAACGTCGATACGTCGATAAAACAGTACATGCCCATGCTTCAGTACAGTATATGCCTCATTCGGCCTCCTAACCTCGCTAAGCCCTATGACATCCCATTGCATACCCTCTGGTTCCTCTAACAGCACTGCTAAACTAGCTTCACTAGCTAGGGTTCTAGCGTTAAACGTTGCCAGGGTCAGTTTCCAATGGCGGCCTGTCCAGCGGAGCCAGGAATTCTTATCACCCCCTGCTGCGTCACAGGTCTGACCGCCGCCGTGGTCAGTTGTTCCGCAGCCGCTGGTGACTGAGGAAGGGGTTTTATAGGACTAATCATGGGAGGTTGCGGCCAATTACTGCACCAGGGTGGCCAACTCCTGTTCTGGTGAGGGAGTGCGTAGCCGGAGATGTTCACCGGCATCAGATGGCACCCCAAATCTCTTTATGCAATTCCATCGACACGCAGATTTTTTTTTTCCTAATCCGGTGGAGAATTGCGCGGCACCGGGATTCGAGCCTCGGTCCTCTTGCATGCGAGGCGGATGTTCTACCGATATGCCATGGCTGCACCTCCTTTTGCGTGGACCGTTGAGCAAAACTGACCCGCCGAGGTGGCTAAGGTATTAGTTCGCTTGACATCTAAACCCAAGAAAGCGGGTTTGATCCCGGCCGCGTCGGCCGCTTTGCGGTGGCGGCGTCCATATTGTGTGCGATGCCAATTCACGAGAATACTAAGTAGTCCAACTTTTTTTGAGCCCTCCATTAAAGTGACCCTCACAACCTGAGTCGTCTTAGAAAGACAAACCGTAAACATCAATCCAAACCGTCAAACAACGTCATGAACACCAGCTCTTGAGGTTGCTGAACTACTGCAGAGCATTTAGGTGCTTACAACTATGGATTTGGCACGTAAGAATTGTACCCGAGTACAATAGTAATGAAGTACCTGCACCGGTATATAATAAAACGATGCACCTGTGTACTGTGCTGTTATACGTATATACTGATAACTCAATTTTATGTCAGCATCATGTGCACGTGTCAAACGCCGATAAAATACACATGGCTGGAAAGGCAAGAAATGACGTAGGGACATAAACCCGGTTATGCAAAGTTAAGGTATCTCTCGTGTTTTCGAAAAATATACAAGAGCTGGCCATTCTTCTAACTTTTTTATGGGCATGAAAATTTCCCATCAGCTGTCTTATTGTCTGAAAGTATCCCGCTATTTTTCGGGAGCAATAGTCTGAGCCTTTCCTCTTAAAAAAACACAACAAAGTTTGAAGAGTACAACGTATTCGAAAAGAAAGGATCTGCTTTACGGATCAAAAATAGTGCCCTAAAAGCAACCAGGTTTCTTAGGGAAGGGCGATCATGCTCTGAATCGTCGCTCCAAGATTTTATTTCATAATTGTTCTTTATGTTTGTTTTCGCAGAAATGGTGTGCTCTGCAACTTACCGAAAGGGAGCACCCGGTGCATCGGGCGGGCCTCCGAAATAGCTCTGTGTCCATGTAACTGTTTACGACGCCCGGAGGTGCACACCGTCAGCGTTTTGTACAGTGTGCACCTCCGGGCGTCGTAAACAGTTACATAGACGCAGACCTATTGCGGAGGCCCGCCCGAAGTGCCGAGTGCTCAGTGACCTAAGACATTTGTGGGTAGGCCTCAAGCAAACTACTGTATATTGTTCTATAGTACATATACTTCTTTTTATTTTTATCTACTCTTTCCTTCCTCCCTATCGTTCACCTCTTTGATTTCCTCTACCCCTTCCTCGCTATCCCTTTATTTTCACCGCCCCAGTTCAGGTGTTTCAGATATCAGCAGATACTGGGGCTGGCAAACATCTTTTCCTGTCTTTTGTATATAAATAAAATAACCACTACAACAGCAACACGCGTGTCATGCGCATAAATTGCAGTAAATCTGCAACCTAGATGGTTTATGCAGTTTTCTCCCGTCCGTTTCGTGAACAGAGCTACCGCTCAGCGCACCACGTAAGCGACCAATTGTGGCGTGAATGATGTCGGTGGCTGTGTTACAGGTCCCGCAAACAATTGATGCTCCGACCGCATTACGTAAATATGACATTATCGATCATCACGTCACACCTTTATTGATACTACAGGCGACCCTCCCCGGAGGGTTAATTTGGGGTTCTGTCACATGCGTATTATTTCTAACATACTACATGTGCGTTGCGGGCTACATGATCAAGGCGATGACCATGGCAGCCGTGAGATTTCGCAGTGACGTCGCCTCGTAATTAGGCAATGACGCACACAATCATTGTGCTCTCTGTTGACTAATCCTGTTACTATCAGAGGCTTGTGGGTGGTTCAACTACGAGCGTTCCCAATAAGTCAAGCGCAATAAATAGACAAAGGGGTGGGCCACAAAAAGGTCAGAGTTAGTTGGGTGGTACGGATGCGATGCCGCATGATGCTCCGCAGTTCCTGCCGGAAAAGAACCGATAAATAAATCCTGCTCCAGCTGTTTCGGTCAAAGCGTAACCGAAACACAATCATAGAGTTATTTCTGTTATTTCGTTTTTTTCGTTCTGTCGCTTGCAAAGAAGCTTGGGTGACTCATGTCGCGGCCTAAATTATTGATTAGAAGTTCTGGTCATAAAGTAAAAAAGAAATTTTCCAAGTATCCAGTGTCGTGTGAAATTGGAGCGAAATGAATATCTAGAAGCGATTAAAAATAAACATAACTACAGGGTTCTCAGATGCCAGAGAGAGAGAGAGACAACTTTATTTGCCCCAGATGTTGTGAATTAGGGCAGATGGGTCCTGTGTGGCCCCCAGGTGGGGGCGACATCCTGGGCCCACGAAATGAGTGAAAGTTGTGTGTTCCTGTCTGGCTTGCTAAGGAGTTGGTGCCAGCTTTCCGCAGAGGGAGCTGGCAGGAGGGCCCTTGGGGGCGGGTTATTTACGCATCCCCAGAGGATGTGCGCCTGAGTGGCGGGTTCTCCGTTGTTACAATTTGGCAGCATCCGAGCAGACACTTGTTCCCCATCTCATTTGCATACATTCAGAACACAGCCACAAAACACATTCTTGCCGAAGGCCTCTTTCTACGAACGGAATATTAAACAGACCCACCGAAATGAAATAACACGTATAAAGGGAAAAGCGGAACTGCAACGTGGCTACAATGGCTACGTTATAGGCCCGTTGTGTTCAGGCGGAATTCCCATTGTTTCTTAGCGCGCGCGCGCGCGCGTGTGTGTGTGTGTGTGTGTGTGTGTGTGTGTGTGTGTGTGTGTGTGTGTGTGTGTGTGTGTGTGTGTGTGTGTGTGTGTGTGTGTGTGTGTGTGTGTGTGTGTGTGTGTGTGTGTGTGTGTGTGTGTGTGTGTGTGTGTGTGTGTGTGTGTGTGTGTGTGTGTATGCGCGTGTGTGTGTGTGTGTGTGTGTATGCGTGTGTGTGTGTGTGCGTGTGCGTGTGCGTGTGTGTGTGCGTGCGTGTGCGCGCGTGTGTGCATGCGTGAGTGTGTGCGTGTGTGTGTGTGAGAGAGCAAGCGCGTGCATGTGGTTTATTGACACATGGGTGAGCAGCACTGTTCCTCGATAACAGTTCGTTATAAGCGGAACCCCTCAATGCGATGGGGAATGTTGGAAAACAAGAACGTTTCGGCGGCTGCTGTTTGCGAACCGGCGATCGTTAGTCGGACACGCCAGAGCTCGGCATTGAGGCGGAAGCAAACAAACAGAAGCGGCGCATCCGCGTGCTGGCAGTTAGGGCGTGGCCTGCCGAAGTTTAATGAAATTTGAGCTGTTTCGCTGCGAATCAAACCAAAACTTCCACGCTAAAACGGCAAGAGACAAGCTCTTCTATGCTGCCGGTGTTAATTCAGTTGTGCATATCCATTTTAAAGTGTGAGAAAAATATTTATAGAATAATAACAGGGTAAGATTCTCTTTGTTCATGACAGGGAATCGGGTATTCCATGCGGTGAGTTTGACTGGAGGGCGGAGTGGCCGTACGGGAAATAGGTCAAATAATATTTTCGGCTGTATTGAAGGAATTGTTCCTGCGCTCGCTCTGTTGTTTTTCTCTTTTGCGTGGCACCTTGTTCTGTCTCTTGCGCCAAGCGTCCTCACTTCATTTTAGCATTTCACTGCAATACAGGTGCAAAACATTGATTGCATGGAGTTTGTGAGTTCCTTTTTCTAAATACTCAGAAACTAATGGTGCCTAGCGCAATAGACACACTTGATACATTCCCTCTGGTGCACAGTAGGCGATATTCAGCTTTGAAGGCCACTGCCTGTTCGGGTTCGTATGACTAACATCTTCCCTGTTCACAAAGTCGGGCTGCCATCTCAAACTCTCTTGCATGCGTCCTTTTCATCTTTCCGTTCATTGTTTTCTGTCTCGTACTAAACGCGACATTTCGCAGTCACCTTTGGCGAGCTCAAAGACAGGAGAGGTTTCTAAAAGGCGCAGTGAGTCAAATATGTCAGCAAACAACAACGTTATTTACGAGTGCTGCTGCAAGTCTCGTCTTTGTGTAGTAGCCTGGCAGTCTACTGTTTGCTCTGGCAAACCTGTAGTTATCTTTCTCCTCCAAAATTACTTCTTTCCACGTTCTAAAAGAAAGCGTCAAAATCGCATTATTTTAATTGGTAAACATTGCTGTATTTGATAAATAATTTGAAGAGAAGCGAAATATTAACATAGCCTGACAACCATTTTTGGAAAGAGGAAGGTTGTCAAGACCGTAAGCTTTAGCGAAAACATTGTTTCTTAGTATCAGCTTGAGGAATAAACAAACGCACATTGCAGCGTCTCACCGCACTTCAATTACACAGAAAAAAAAAAGCATGAGTCGAACGAGATTAAGTCAAGTCTGATAGTGATAGCTATGTTTTGCTTCGTTTTGTGAATACTACGTGTTTAGCCGAAATCAGCGAGTGCCCAATACCTGATCTCTGGCGTCATTGAAAATCAGTTACTTTTCAAGGTAAACTCTCAGTTAGATAGCAGAGACTAGGGTTAAAGTTTCTTATTCCTAGTCGATTGATTAGTTTGGCAAGTGGTCATGCAGCCGCTTACCATAGGATGTATAACACTCTGGGCGAGAATTGTCGAAAGAGCGGTCATTCCCACTCTGACCTAGGCCCAGCTTCACTGCCACCCAGACGGAACTAAGCGGTCCTGTTGGAGAAGAGATACAGCTCTGATATGTATATCCCCTTTGCCTGTCCGCAATTACAAGAAAGGTGCATCGAACCTGCTTTAGGCGCTAACTCATGATCCACCCTGCCTTGTAGTTTTTCCTGCTGCTGCCGCTTTTCATTTTTTTTTTCAAAGCACAGGATCATCGGTTCCAGGCTGAAAAATGCACACCGAAGAAATATTTTTTTCTTGCCCCCTCCCTCCCTTCTTCGCGCTTTTCTTCTTTGAAACAAAAGCGTATACGATCCCCTGATGATCGCGCTACACCAATGAAGACATGTCCACTTGCCGAAACTTTGGCCAGCGTAAATAAAATATAATAAGAACTCGTGAAAAAGGTGATGTTAAAGGCGTGGGGGTGGCCTTCAGGGACTGGGAACCTTGGGGCTTTCACCTTTTGAGGCAGTGGCTCCTCTATCACCCGTGTTTTTATATCTGTTGTGCAGGCTGTCATTGCGCTCGCCACCACTGTTCTTTCTTTCTTTCTTTCTTTCTTTCTTTCTTTCTTTCTTTCTTTCTTTCTTTCTTTCTTTCTTTCTTTCTTTCTTTCTTTCTTTCTTTCTTTCTTTCTTTCTTTCTTTCTTTCTTTCTTTCTTTCTTTCTTTCTTTCTTTCTTTCTTTCTTTCTTTCTTTCTTTTCGTTTGTTTCTGCATTGCTCTCTCTTTCTTTCACCTCTTCGCTCTATATTTTCCTCTGTCCGCACGACGCAGTGGTGGTGGTTCAGCTTGAGCCAGTTGGTAGGCCCGAGCATTTTTTTTCCTCGTTTCTACAGTCGCTGCAACTGCTACAACAAGGCGAAGCTTGAGCGTCCCCTCAACTTTTTTTTTTTGTAATTTTGACACCTTCACTCCTGCCTGTAAATACTTCCATGCAAGTGTTTCTAATTTTAGGCTGGTGGTTCGATAATGCATAAAAAGCAGTACAATCGACATGAAAAACAACCTGCTTACTGCCATGAAGTGAAAGACCTAATGAAAAAGGCGAAAACCGTAAAGATCTTGTTTACGTCTTGATGCATATTCACGTTCTGTGGTTGCAGAACGACAAAACCCTATCTGAAATGGTGTTGTCATTACAAATTTTTGAGGCGTCTCGAAAAACATAGAGGTGAGGTTACTGCAGCACACTTCTTTAACGAACACACAGCTGTCGGTCAGGGAGCTGGAGTGGACTCTGTCCGACAGGCGTCCTGATTGCGATAGCAAATGCACACCCCTAGCGAAGAGCTGACTCTTCTGGCATTGGTACGAGAATACCACTGATGGCGGTAAGCTGGAACCATTCGGGACAGGGTAACCGAAATACCTATCTATAGCTTTTGAAGTTAGTGTAAAAAAGAAAATATCATCATCTTCTTTAGAAACAGGCTGCAATAGTTCAACAATGTGAGTAAAAATAAGGAAAGTATTGTTACAGGGAAACGCGTGACCGTGAAGTAGTGCGTTCACAGACGACGACGACGACGACCGAGGAACGCATGGATGACATAGTGTTCTGGAAGACGACGACGCTGACCGTGTGGATGCTGCACGGCCCCTGAAGACTTTAAACTTATTCCGCACATATTCATTATTCGCATATAAAAACGTAAAACTTGAAAGTATATTTATGTCTACCTGACGCTGCTTAAAAGATGTTTGATCTATATATAATTTTTTTCAATCACGCAGAGCCTTCAAGCATGCGAGTATATACCGTAACTAATCTGAACGAAGTGCTTTTCTTGGCATTATATCCATAAATATTTCCACCGTTAAGTCGGTTGCAGCTACATGAAACTGCTTATGGTCGTAAAAGAACAAATACCGTTGACGCATGTCTTGTTTGTCTCATTAAAAATAAACTTGTAATATCGGCTTAGTTCTAATTAGTATTAACTAATTTCATCCTCAATATATAGAAGTTCTGGCAGTTACTATTTTGTTTTAACAGAGGTTTAGCTATTTTCGAAGTTGCGAACCTCAGTAACGCGGATGGTGCGTTTAAGTGCCGCTTTACATTGGTAACGGCATTTAGAGCGGCCCAAGGGCCCATCGTCATCCTGGCCCCCCCACCCACCCCCCCTCCTCTCTCTCTCTTCACTTGATTCTGCTAGGAATCAAAAGCAATGCTGTAATAGCGGCTAGTTGGTTTTCCATCATCACGTAGACGCGCTGAACTTTAACTCAAGACGATTCACTAACACAAGACAAGACTGGTACGTGCGCGACTTACCAGTCTTGTCTTGTGTTAGTGAATCGTCTTGAGTTAAAGTTCAGCGCGCCTACGTGATGAAGGAGTGTTGTGTGTTGTGTTGTGTTGGGTTTAATGGCGCATAAGCAGCTCAGGCTATCATGCGCCAAGCACAAGGTTGTAAATGGCGTACACTATTTATTCTACAGTTTCCGTAAAACATTTGCTTCCTTTAAAAAGCTAAAAACACATGATAGATCGACAAGTCCGCTTTCACCTAAAATCAAAGCTGGATGGAAAGGAATGTGTTCATCATAAAATCGAGTAAAATACTTTTTCCTTAGCATTTCAAATCTTGTGCATGAAAGTAAAACGTGGTTTATGGTGAGTTGCTGTCCGCATTCTTCACACAAAGGTTTGTTTTCTTTTCTCAACAAAAAATTGTGCGTTATATGCGTGTGGCCAATGCGGAGACGGCATAAAATCACTTCTATAAAACGTTCTTGATTGCGACATGATTTCCATTCCCCTAAAGTGGGCTTCACCAACTGCAGTTTATTATTTACCTCCTTACTCCATGATGACTGCCATTCGTCCTTTAGCTTGTTGTGCACCAGCATCATACAGTCTCTGTATGGCATGTCTATGTTCTTTATTCGTTTTCCATGGGCCTGGGCAGCGCAAAAGTCTGCTCTCTCATTGCCTCCAATGCCGACATGACTCGGGACCCAACAAAACGTTATTTTATGTCCTCGAGCAGAAGCTGTTGATATGTTGTGTATGATTTCTCCGAGTAGTGGTACAACTGCATTTTTGTGGTGAAGGGCTGTGAGAACACTTAAGGAGTCTGTGTATATAATACTGTTTGTAATGTTCTCGTTTACTATTTTGCTTACAGCCACTGCCAGAGCATAACATTCAGCTGTAAAAATACTTGCACACTGAGGTAATCTCACAGTTTTTTCCCATTTTCCATGCACTATTGCACTTCCTACGTGTTTTGTTGTCTTGGATCCATCCGTGTAAAATTGTGTGCAATTGTCATACTTTCCTTTAAGAGCTAGAAATTCTTGCAGGATGTGTTCAGGTGGTGTTTTATGTTTAGAAAACTGAGTTAGTGTGAAATCGCACACAACAGGAAGGCTGTACCATGGTGGCAGTGAATTTTGCCTTGATGCAATATTGGGGAGGGCGTTTAGTATTCCTAATTCTTTGCATTTATCCTCAAATCGAAGTAACAAGGGTTTGATTGACTGAGGCCTATTTTTGGACAATATTCTGGAGGCACATTTAGTGACAATGGGGTAGCATATATGTTTTGGTAGGGAGCGTATTTTCAGGATATATGAAAATGTGAGCATGGTCCTTCTAAGTTCTAGGGATGGTTCGTTGGTGTCTACATAAAGGCTTGCGATAGGTGATGTCCTATAAGCACCAGTAGAAAGACGCAAGCCTGAATTTTGTACAGGGTCCAAGCGCTTCAAATATGAAGGTCTTGCTGATCCGTATACAATGCAGCCATAGTCTAGGCAAGAGCGAATGACTGTGCGGTAGATGTGTAAAAGGCACGTCCGGTCAGACCCCCAGTGTTTGCGTGAGAGGACTTTGAGTATATTCAGAGATTTGGAAGCTTTCTTTTTCAGGACGTTTATGTGAGGAAGAAAAGAGAGCTTCCTATCAAATGTTAAACCTAAAAATTTGTGTTCGTGTTTTGCTGGTAGTGTGATTTCATTTAGGTAGATGGTGGGGTCAGTGTGCAGTCCTCGTCTAAGAGAAAAGAGAACAGCCACTGACTTTTGCGTGGAAAACTTGAAACCATTTTTATCTGCCCATGATGCCAGCTTATTTACAGTTAGCTGAATCTGCCTCTCACATGTAGTTACGTTTGATGATGTGCACGCAATTTGCAAATCGTCTACGTAAACTGAATACATAATGGATTTCGGTATTACTTTAGCTATAGAGTTCATTTTTACTATGAAAAGCGTGGTACTTAAAATGCACCCTTGGGGCACTCCAGTTTCTTGTGTGAAGTTTTTAGAAAGTACGGAACGGAGACGTACTTGGAAGGATCGATTATGTAGAAAGTCAGCTAGACATTTTAGCATCCTGCCGCGAATTCCAAGCTCTCCCAAATCTCGCAGGATCCCAAACCTCCATGTGGTGTCGTAGGCTTTTTCAAGGTCAAAAAAGACGACAAGGCAGTGTTGCTTATGTAGAAACGCTTCTCGAACTGTATTTTCGAGGCGGACAAGGTGGTCAGTAGTGGAACATGTTTTCCTGAAGCCACACTGGTGAGTGTCAAGCAGTTTTTGGGATTCGAGGACAAACATCAATCTTATATTTAGAATACTTTCAAAGCACTTTGCAAGACAGCTCGTCAGGGCTATTGGCCTGTAACTACCTGGAGAATTTGGAGACTTTCCAGGCTTCAAAAGTGGCACTACAATGGCCTTCTTCCAGGACTTCGGAATTTTTCCGGATATCCAGATTTTGTTAAACAGTTTTAACAATGCTTCTACAGAGGTTTCTGATAAATGGGCTAACATTTCGTAGTGCACATCATCAGGTCCTGGTGCAGTGTGTTTGCCAGCTGACAGTACTCTATGTATTTCTTCTAGTGTAATTAAAGCATTAAAAGGTTCATTCATGCTACCAGTCATTGGGAGTTTTTGTTTTTCAACTGTTGATTTATACTTTAAAAAAGATTGTGTATAGTGCGTAGAGCTTGAAACTGCAGCAAAATATTCTCCCAATATGTCTGCTTGTTCTTCTATACTGGTTTGTGCACCAGAGGTTTTGAAAAATGGAACTGTGAAGGGGGAGTACTTTCCATCTAGTTTATGTACTTTTTCCCACATGTCCTTGGATGTAACTGAGCTGTTGATAGAAGATACATACCTCTGCCATGATTGCTTTTCAGCTGTGCGGCGGATATACCGAGCTTTAGATTTTGCCTTCTTGAAATTTATCAGGTTTTCATGTGTTGGGTAGCGGCGTAAAATTCCCCATGCTTTATTTTGTTCCTTTTTTGCTTTTCTACATTCTTGCGTATACCATGCTTTACGATTTTGTCGCACCACACCGGAAGTCCGTGGAATGGCTAGGTAAGCGGCGGCAATAATACGTGCTGTGAAAGTTTCATTTAATTTATCCACATCAGAACTGTCCGAAAAGATTTCTTCTAGGGCAGCTTCCTCGCGGAAGAGCGCCCAGTCGGCCAAATTTAGCTTCCAGCGCCGTGGTTTTGTTAGGGTGATTGATGGTGATGATGCTAGGCTGATAATGACTGGAAGATGATCGCTTCCATAGGGGTTGTCAAGGACGTCCCATTTAAAATCTGTAAAAACACTTGGTGAACAAAAAGACAAATCTAGGCAGCTGAATTTGCCAGTGCTTGGAGAGCAGTATGTGTGTTTCCCCGTATTTAACAAACAGACATTGTTGCACAGAATAAAACTTTCTAAAACCTGACCTCTGACGTCAGTTTGTCTGCTTCCCCAAAAATAGGAGTGAGCATTAAAATCCCCAACTAAAAGATATGGCTCTGGTAGTTGTATTAAAAGAGTTTCTAAGTCATGAAGTGTAACGGTTAGATGAGGGTCAATGTAAATGGAGCATATTGTTATGGCTTTAAAATGGAGCACTGTGACTGCAACTGCTTCGTATGTGGTTTTAAGGTCGATTTTTCGGGTTGGAAAAGCACCTTGGACCACAATAGCAGTGCCGCCTGAGAGTCTGCTTGGGTTCTGTCGATCGCAACGAAAGACTTGATGCTTTTTAAGGATGTTTTTATTCTGTGGTCCAAGGTTTGTCTCCTGGAGACACAATGCGACTGGGGAAAAAGATCCTAATATATCTGTTATGTCAGTGTAATTGTTTAAAAGTCCACGACAGTTCCAGTGAACTAAAAATGCCATAATAAAATATTAGTTGAGGATGGTTTAAAAACCTAGGCAGTTGGGTCCTTTGGACCTGTTATTGGGACTTTGTCCCTTCGTTTTCGCTCGAGAGAGCTTTGCCGCCGCTGACGCGGCGGCGAGGAGGGAGATGTGTCCATCACATCCTCAGATGTGTTGGACGTTCGTGCAGAAGGCACGGGTGCACTTGTTTTAGGCCTTGCCCCTTGGGACAAGGCCTTCGGGCCTGCTGACCTGGGGGTCAGCGCAGCCTGTTTTGGGGGTAGTGGAGCAGCACCAGCTACTTCCACCAGGGGCGCGGATGGCACCACCCCAGACTCATTTTTCGTTGCCTGGGTAGGTGCTGAAGACTCCTGTGGTGCCGCGCCCTGCTGCGCCACAGAGGAATAGGAAGGGTGTTGGATTGAATATCGTTTGCGTGCTTCGGTGAACGTGATGTTTTCTGTTACCTTTAGAGTGATTATGTCCTTTTCAGTCTTCCACACCGGACAGTTACGCGAATAAGCAGGATGGTTGCCCTGACAGTTTGCACAGAGATGGGGTTGAGCTTGACAGTCATCGGTTTGGTGCTCATGTGCAGCACACTTTGCACAAGTGAGTCGGCCTCGGCAGCTCTGAGCACCGTGACCGTACTTCTGGCAGTTAAAGCAACGGCGTGGGTTCGGAATGTATGGTCTCAGGTTGAGTTTTGTGTACCCTACCTCCACAGACTCGGGGAGTACGCTCAGTGCAAAGGTAAGGACAAAGTGTTTAGTCTCGATTTCTTTGTTGTCACGTCTTATTTTTATTCGGTATACATTTGTCACGTGTTGCTCTTTCAGCCCTTCCAGCAACTCCTCCTCTGTCATGTACTTTAAATCTTGGTCAGAAAGAACACCGCGAACAGTATTCAAAGAACGATGTGGGCTAATCACAACAGGAATGTCACCAAAAGCGCTGACTCCTGAGAGTTTTTCATACTGATGATGATATAAAAGTTCCAACAGCAGGTCTCCATTTGCAAGCTTCTTGATTTTGTAACCCTTGCCTATAGCTTCAGTCAGTGTCTTTGCAACAATGAACGGTGAGGCTTGTCTTGCTGTCTTTTCTGAGTGCTCACTATGAACTACATGAAAGTGTGGGAAGGTGCTCTTCGTTTTCAAAAAGAACTGGGCAGTTTGGTCGGTGCGCCCTCGTTTCGAAGGAGGGCGATCAGTTGAAGAAGAAGAGGAAGCCATAAAAAAAGTATATTGTTCGGCTGCGGTGCCAGCCACCCACCATGGAGCCCAACGAGGGGACGGGACAGGAGTTGGCAATCAAGTCCTGCCCACGCCAGCTGTACACCGTAACTATAACCCAATATGGCGTAACTCAGGGTGGTTAGCCACACAATGTTAACCCTCGCCGCCTGGAAGTAGGAAGAAACGAAGAAAGGTAAGAGAAGACAGGAAAGTTGTAAGAGAGGGGATAGGAAAGTGAAAGATGGAGGGGAGGACAGGAAAAGGCGACTGCCGATTTCCCCCGGGTGGGTCAGCCCGGAGGTGCCGTCTGTGGGAAGCGTGGGCCAAAGTGGTGTGTTGCCTCCGCCGAGGGGCCTTAAAGGTCCAAAACACTCGGCATCGGCTCAACCACCAGGATCCCCTTTTCCCCAGACACTGCGATGCCACGCACGGCTAAGCGTGGGTGCTCGGGGTCCGTGGTGTCGCACAGCACACGCAAACATCTGCTTTAACAGATGCCCCCTGCGGGGTCGTGATGAAGGAATCAAAAGTTGTTATTTACCTACCTACTCGTCTCGTTGGGAATATTCTCCGCTGCAAACAGCAGGTATTTCGTTTATTTAGTTTTCGAATTCTACCTAAGTACTTCGGTAACATGTGCTGCCTCTAGTGAACTAGAGGACTGTTTAAAACCTTTTTACTCCATTCTTATTTAGAGTGAATAGCTAGATTGGCCAGATATGGACAGTTATTGATTGGCAGTTTCCCAATGGGAGGCCTAAAGGCTTAGCGAGGCATCCTGACCGGTACTTCAGTTCATGGATGGACTGCTGCACAAATGTCGTGACCAAAACTAATATAAATGCGCTGCCGCATTACGCCTGGCACCACATCCATCGTTTCCAAACCATTACCAAATCGGTACGTTTGGTCAGTGTTCGTAGAAAATTAATGCTCGTCTCAAAGTGATTCCGCAGCGGCGATATTGATTTGGTTCAAAAGAAAACGCTGCTATAGTACCGATGGACATGACGCATAGATAGGCACGTAGATGTAGTCAAAGCTAGTGCTTCACAGAATTCTATCACTGTGATTAACCTTGCGCAATCCAGTGGAAAAATAAAACACCACCACAGGAACTGCACAGTGATGTGCTTCGATTCCGGTATTGACTCTCTGCAAGGCTGTTGCAGAAAGGGATGCTTTTGTTGCTTCAGAGTTATACCTACGAAGTATTATTGATTGGAAGCTCGGGAATCGTATTGGCGTGTTATCAGGCGCCATGCAGGCGAGCAGGACTGAAAGCAGCTACGTTGGACCTTGGTTTTAGCTGGAACCCCCGCGTACGATGATCGCTATGCGCAAGGCAGAAAAATGGTGGCATCCTATAATGGTCGTGACACAGTGTCAAGCGTGTGGAAGCGAAAACAGCGCACTGGGACTCTTCCTGTATGGCCTTCATGGGCTGCTAACACCGAATGGTTATTCACCGAAATTACTGATTGATTTCTATGTCATAAGAAGAATGTCCAGCGATGGAGAGAAAGTAACATTACATATGGCATAAAATGGTCATATATACGGCGTATCAATAATCTATATCCCTACCCTTTGAGTTTTCTCTCTGACAGCCCTGCTACCCTTGTCTTTAAGAAGGTGTGATGATCGATGCTCGAACGTTCTGTATAACCTGAATGAAGACAAAAGGCGGCGTACAACCTGAATGGGATATTTATAACGTGCCGAACTTCAGGTGAATATAATTATAAAAAACAAGAGCAGAATCGTAAAGCAGCAGAGCTCCGAATGCACACTAGATATCCTGAACACCAGCGTAATTTATGCAGACTTTTACTGTACCCGCTGTCGAAATTATTCTCTTACGCATTGTGTGCAACACCAACCAGATTACATACTCCAAGGTAAAAACTGGACTGTGCTTTTAATTAACAAAACGACATAACATGGTTACTTATAATTAGCTAATTATTCTCTTAAAGTAGCAAAACACGAGACAAAAAAGCACCTAAAAAGCTTTAAAGGCACCACCTCCTCTATCATCTGCCCGCACGAGGCAGCGGAGACGGCTCAGCTACAGAGCCAGTAAAAGCCCGTGCATTTTCTTTTCCTTCTTCATACAGCCACAACAACGGCGGGAGCTAGCCTGTCACCATATTTTTATCTGTTGTAGGCCGTCATTGCACCCGCTACCGTTTCGGTTGTGGACGACGGCTGTTGCGACACGCGTATTTGTCTCCCTCTTCGTTTTCTTTCTTTTCTATTTTCTCTTTTGTCCGCATCTTCGTTTTCTTTCTTCCCTATTTTCTCTTCTGTCCGCACGAGGCAGCGGATGTGGCTCAGATACAGAGCAAACTCGGGGAAGGTGGAGGGAGGTGGTGAAGGGTGGCTGATCCTGGAACTGATGGGGCTGGGACAGGTAGGTCACCGCCGCTTGCGGCGGGTGTAAGCCTGCCACCGAATTTTATCTTTTGTAGGCCGTCAATGCACCCGCCACTGCTTCAGTGGGGGATGACGGCTGTTGTTGCAGCGCGTGTCTTTCTCTCCCTTTTATTTTCTTCTCGATTTTCTCTTCTGTCCGCACGAGGCAGCGCAGGTGGCTCAGCAACAGATCAAGTATAAGGCCCGTGCATTTTCTTTTCCTTCTTCCTACAGTCACAACAACAACAGCTAGAGAGCCAGTAGTAGGCCCGTGCATTTTAGTTTCGTTCTTCCTTCAGTCGTAAAAACAACAACCGGTGGCAAGCGTGAATATTCCCAGCCCGGTAGGGCTAGGAGCAGCCGCCCTTCGACCTCCCACGTACCCCTCCTATTCGGTCTTCGTGTGACACTAATTTTGCCCTTCAGATGACCTTGACCTAGTGAAGTGTGCGTGTCCACGATTTTGCAGTGTTCACCAAAATTTATACTGCGTCATCCTTCCTCGAAACCCGGGTTCAATCCCGACTGCGGCGGCTGCGTTTCGATGGAGTCGAAAGAAATGAGTCTCCGTGTGCTGTGCGATGTGAGCGCACGGTAAAGATCCCCAGGTGGTCGAAATTGCTCGGTGCCCTCCCCTACGGCTCCTATTTCTCCTCACTTTCACTCACACCTTCCTCTATTTCCTTACGGCGCGGTTCAGATGTCCACAGAAACAAGGGTGACCGATACTGTGCCTTTCCTTTCCTCTGAAAAAAATTATTATTAATATTATAGCTGTCAGCGTCACGGAGGTTTTAACCTTGATCAACCTTGAAGGGGAAAGACAGATACTGCGCTAAAAAAATAAAGATGAGCCCTCACTTGGTGGCCCCCACGCAAAAACACGAACGGAGACGCGACTGCACCTTTCTTCCCAAAACGAGATCCCAACCGCAAAAGAGGGATAGAAAGAAAGAAAAAGGTGGGAGGGCTGGGACCACTCCTAAAAGAGCGGTGAAGGTAATCTCATGCTACTGTCACAAACGCCCTCCTTTACGGTCAAAAGAGGCGCGGGATCCTCTTTACGGTTACCCGTCGTCCCTCTATGAGGTTTGAGAACACATTTAAAAGTTAGGCCGGTCAATCCGTCAGGTACGTGTGTCGGTGTGTGACTGAGAAATAAGTTCAAATAGGTCACTTTCTTTTACAATAATCTAATGTTTTTAAATAGCAGGTTAATTACACTGCATAATAATAGAGTACAATAAAAAAAAATAAAACGCCAGGACAAGATATTGATAAAAGACGACTAATAAAACCCGACAATGAACAAAACGGTGCAATGAAAAGAAGACTATAAAGATAAGAAAAAGTATTCTAGATATAATAAGTATGGGCAAGAGTCAGATAGAAAACAAAGCGAAAATATTACTAAGTGAGGTAAAGGTTAACAAAAGCGAAAATAATTTTCGATTGAACAATATGTTGTTCACAGACTGCAGTTTGTGGCGAAATGGAATTCTCACGGCTTTCTTGCTAGTTGAGGCGCCGAAGGCAGGTTTGTCCGGTAGAAGAGGCCGTATAAATGAGGAGAACGATGCGTCGAACGCGGACCCCGTTAAACAAAAGGCACATACTCCCTTCGTGGGTATGGGCCAATTATCAAGGAAGAAGAAGAAGAAGAAGAAGACGATTTTCCAGAGTGGCCGCGAGAGAGGCCCGGAAGACTGAATCTTCCCAGAGCGCACTGGCGTGGGCGTTCTGCGGTCTGTCATTTTATACACTCGGCTTACTGCGCCGCGCCCGCGTCAAGGACGTGCGGTCGCTGCCCAATCGGCGTGTTGAATCTTGCTCAGATGAGCCGCGGGGTCCCGTGAGTTTCGCTCTATATCTGATGCAGAAGCTCCCGTAACTTCCACTGTATAATAGGTAAGGCAGCTTGTGACACATACGATCAGCCAATTATCGTTAATTAATCCACTCTCTTCTATTTCTTAAGCACGAGCGAATCTCGGAACGGGCAGCGTTGGCTCTGGTAGCCTGAAGAATCCACGGCGTGGCAAGACCACTCCGAGTCTATGACTTAGTTTGTGTGGCCGGCCGCCTCGTCAAACCCAATCTGTTTGCATAGCCTTACCCGCAGTCAGCGTTTGAATAATCCAAGCCATGGGGTACTCCCAGTTCCCGTGACTTTACTTTTCTGTTTTTATTTGTACTACCAGGATTTAAAACACGCTGTCCTGAGCTACATCCCAATGAGGTCTTTGTTGATAGCTGCATGTATGTCCACAAAGCATTGTAATGCTCTTTGTTAGCACGTCAGTGCTTGGTGCCTTTCTCTAGCAGCAACTGTTGGTCATTTGTATTCAAAATGAATGGAAGACTTCATGTTTTAATTACTTCCACCACTATATTTTTTCTATACTTACCGTTCAAAACATGAGGAAATTAAAAATAAAACAAATTAGGGTGCACTCAAGCTTCGCCATAATCTTTAAGCCGTATTGTCCATGCGTGAATACTTCTATGTTTGGTTAAGTCTTCTTTTTCGGGAAGTTAGTGAGCGGTATTTCCACCAGTTTAGCATAAGAAAAAAAAAAGGCTGTGCAAAAATTTATTGCAAATGTATTTATTTCATACTACTTTTGCATTATTTCGTCCCGATGCTCAACAGGCCTAATGAATGCATTATAAAATACTAGGAGTGCCACATTGCATATTTTTTCAAATATGTATATGTTAGAAATAAATGTTTGCTCGCTTAGTATGCTTCTAATATATTAACAACGTGCTTTATTGCACGTTGTTATTGGTGCATCGGTGCATTGTTTATTGGTGCATAACAACCTGTTATGCACCAATAAATAGATAGCTCACTGGCCAACTATACTTATCTGAGGTATGTATGTATGGTTCATATACCTCTAGCAAACTAGAGTCTACCTAGTGTAGGAGACGTACGCATGCTAAATGGGAAGCCAAAAAGTATGACGTCACCCCGAAACATTGCATAAAGAACATTATGTCACAATTTCGATAAGAAATGGCACGTATTTTTTCAATTCTGAGTTGCGTCTTCGCCTTTTCGGTCGAGTGTGCTGTATACTCTTCGGGTAACATTCAATGGGACTGAGAGAAGTGTTGACATATATGCGAAAATACATAGAACTGAACCATGAAAGACTTTCGCTGCAAGAACTTTTGGTTTAAAAGAAAGCTTTTCTGCTTTAGTTTTTCAGGAGCGTGCATGGAAACAGAATAGCGATGACTAGGGCGAATAAATTTAAAATTCTAAGCAGCCAAATGAAGTGATTCCGAACAACAAATGTCGGGACAATGCCCTGAGAGGAAGGAGAACCTAAAGAAAAAAAGTTGCTTCAAAATGCATGCATGCAAATGAAAACGTGATTATTTATTCCGCGTGCGAACTTGTTTTACTTTTTTTTTTTGTTCTAAAAAGTAGTAAGGTTGAGCGACGCGATTTGCGGTACCCTTTTCTCCTCTACACAAGTCAACATATAACCCAAATAATAAACAGAAACATATGATGCGTTGCGCGTAGCACCCAAGGCAAAGTGAATTCGACATTTGTGTCTAGTGTTTTTGTTGTTTCATTTTATTTTTTCACGGCTTCAGACAGAATTTATGCAGAATTTATGCAAGTTCGTAAGCTAGATGTCCTTTATCTCGAAACCTTTGCTGACTTTCTCAAATACACATTGGTAACCTGGTACTCTTCCCTCCTCCTGGACAAATGCACGTGTCTCACCTCCAAACCGGGTAAACTCATTGCCCTGGAACACTCTTCTCTTCCTTCTGCAATGCATTTATAAACGCAAAAAAAATAGGGCGCATTGCCATTCGTATTTGAGGTTTTAATCTCTTTTTTTTTTTTTTTTGTTGCGAGTTGTGTAAATAGCATTATAATAAGCTCGGAAATGCTGAAAAAGTGCCGAAAACTCCACCACGAATTAAGTGCGATAGCAAGTGTCGTGCAGAGGCAGTCGAATACATCCTACGATATTTTCAAAAAGAAGCACGAAATATATGAAGAAAGAAGCAAGACGTGACTGAAACTGCTATTCTACGTTTTTCTGTTGTTACTACCGGTCTCACGAAGGTGCGCTCCCCACAATGGTAAGTTGTGATGTCATATTTTGTTATGTTACGTTATGCAGCTATTTTACGGTATGCTATGTGTTGAAGGTTCTTTATTTTACGTAGTTACGTTTCGTCAAGTAAGTTTTAACTTAAAAAATTACATCTGATTTGCGTAGTTAAGTGAATGCGCAGTAGGTGCGGAGCTCTGCTTACCGCTGATATACGTTTCTGTGGATTTTACAGTTTGTTATGCTCCGTTTTGATTTGATATTAAACCTTCTCGTGCATATGATTCCACTCGCTGTAGATTGTTTATGTTGATTTTTACAAATTTATTGCCTACGAATGAACGCAGTTTAATTTCTCTTTCAAATATAGGTGTAAATAAATATTATTTATTTATTTATTTATTTATTTATTTATTTATTTATTAATTTATTTATTTATTATGTCCGATGCATTCATAGCCCCCAAGGCATTATTCAGGGGATTGGCGTAAAAATATAAAATAATACTTGTAAAGACGTATGTAACGCATACAAACAAATGCCTACAACAATTTAATAATAGTAAGAAAGAAAAAGAAACTGTCTGCAAGGAATAATATAATTGGAAAAAAGCATACAATATAGTAATTAGGAAGAACAACAAAGATAAAACGAATGAATTCACAGAAACAGCCCAAAAAGTAAACAGAAATATATTGAACCATTCGTAGAATCATTGAGCAAGCAAGGGGGCACGACGTATGAAGGCTATAAGTGAAACAAATACGCACAAAAAAGGCACATTGCTAAATACACAATATTCTAAATGAAGTCAGCCAAATGGTAAACCATAATATAATCATAATTTTGTCCTAAACTCACGAGCTCCCTTTGCTGCTGCTATATCTGTTGGTTCCACTCATACGATATTTTTGTAATGATAGAATTTATGTAGGATGTTAGTGTATATAATTGGTGTACAGAAAAGGCAAGGCGCCGTTTCTGTCATATTTTTCCATATAGACCTGAATGGCACCGTAAGGAAAAGAAGGAAGGTGAGAGTGAAAACGGAAACGGAGAGAGATAGGTGCAGTAGCGGAGGGAACAGAGTAATTTCGTCCATCTGGGGATGTTTAACGCGCACTTTCGCGCAACCCACTGATGCCTCTCTGTTTAAATGAGCACAGGTTGTGATATGTACGCCTCTGTGTTTGATGAAGGCGAAATGGAGAGGTGTGGTTTTGTTGTTGCGACTGTAGGAAAAAGGAAACAAACTTCACGAGCCTGCCAACTGACTCTAGTTGAGCCATTCACTTGCTTGCTTGCTTGCTTGCTTGTGAAATATCCTACAATCAAAGAGGACGCGTGTCCCCAGGGCCATTTTTCTATCCTATCTCTAGTTGCACTAGTGAGCAGAAAACCATACCACCGCTTCCTCGTGCGGACAGAGGAGAAGTGAGAAATGCGAGAAAAAATAGAAAGATAGACTTGCCTCGCAACAGCCTTCATCCGCCAGAGTGAAATGACGGCATGTATCACAAATAGAGATACACAGTGGCGAAGGAGCCTCCAACGCATAGGGCTTGAGGTTCCCAGAGAGCCAGGAAGCAGCCACCTACGGAGAGGCGTCCAGCTGCGATATCAGTGTACGTTTGCTTGGGAGCAAAAGCGTCCATATTTACGGGGCATTACCGCAATTTTCTAGCTTGTAGTAAGGGCTAATATGTGCGGCGTAATAAACACATACGCTATAATATTTCTAAAATACGAGTTATAATGTTCATGTACGTGAACGAGAAGCGTAATTTCAGCTAACGCAGCAAGAATAATGCAACCAAAAGAGGAAAAAAAAGAAAGGCCGGCAGATACTTTTGAGGGCGTCGTACGTGCTGGTAATGGTAAAAAGAAATTCTGAAGTTTCTCTTACACTACAGATGGACACCGAAAATAGATGTAGTGTCCGATTATTTAGAAGGTTGGCGGCGTCTTTGATGCTTTTATTTCGAACTGTTGCTCTTTTACGCTGCGAAACGAGAAATTCTGGAAACAAAGCTTCTGTTTCACTATGCCATTAGCAAAACTTTCTGCACTTTGGCTTTTGTGATCGAGGTATCACAGTAAAAAGCCCCAATAACGCCGTCAATATTCAATATCCTCCTGGAAAGACGGTTGTCTACAAAAAGGCATAAAATTCAACTATCTATGAAGTCGTAAAAGACAAAAAGCTGAAAGAGAAGAAGGAATGATTACAAACCGGGAATATGAACACTTCTATGTTTTCTCTATGAGCGGTCCAACCTTTCTTTTTTCGAAATGTGAGCCATGGGTTTCTAAGAAACCTGTCTGTACAGGCCTGGCGAAACAAGTGCATGAAAAACAGTATTTGTTCTGAGATAAGAAGCCACCGGAAATTCCTGATATCTTTGTTTGTCCGTTTCTTTCCGTTGGTTCGGTAGCAGGCATGACATTAACTGGCTTTCTAGTATTTTCGTCCGTCGGACATCAGATATAAGATGATGTGTGGTTCCTAGCTTTCCCTTTCATGCGTCTGAGAGAAATAAGAACTCGTCGTCAGCATCTGAAGAAGTCTGAAGAAAAGTATCATATAACGAAGTTCATCGTAAGAGATCAAAGAAGAGAATTGAAGATTGAAGAGAAAGATTGATAACTAAGCTTATGTAATCAGAAAGTTTTCAAGTACACTTCTGATCCCGGGGCCAGTTCTTTTGTTTGTGAAAAAGCTGATGCCGGGTCACTTTCTTCCCAATACTTTATTTTAATTTCCACCATACACACCCGAATGACATTTCAACTTTTTTTTATCAACCATTCTTTTTTGGTACTATGCCATCAAAGGATGCTTCATCTTCTCGCTTCAGACTAAAATTGCGGTAGCCGCCTTGTTTCCCAATTGTGACTCAGTTTTGCTCTCTTTCAGTTTCAATTAGCTGACTAGTGCCATATTCAACTGACCAGTCATTAACGAACTCCCCAAAACTTTGCATAAAGCATTGCACTGAACGACTTAATTAGAGTTTTGGTGCTTACTATAAAGGCATCATCAAGTCATTTGTGAGCGTTCAGCTTGCCTCGCGGAACGTGCCTAGCTGATTATTTATAGTTTGGGTTAGTGCTTAAGTTGATTAATTGTTTTTTATTTGCCATCGGAGAGTGTGTGGAGCGAGGGGAGATTGATAACCAATCTTCGACTTCAAGGGTTTGATGCGACATCTTTAGAGGCTCCCGTCCCCAGCAACCCTGGCGGAACTTCTATCAGTACGTGAACTTTTCCACTTGGTTAACCAATAATCCCTCAGTTTATACCTCTATTACCTCAAAAATGCTATTTGGCACTACGGCTGTAAGCTACCAAGCTAGGTGAAAGGCTTGAAAAGATGCCTGAAATAAAACCTAGCTTAACTATACCGCACCAACGAGCTTGCATGGGCGAACGGTAGCATGTCTCATTAGGAATGTCTAAAAGTGTCCGATTCCTCCCCTATGCGAATTGAGAATTCCGAGTGGGCTGCTTATTCCAAATCGGACATGGTCGGTCGCGTGACGGTGCATAACGGTATGCAACTAGGCAGTGTCGTGCCACGTGAGCTTCCAGCTACCACTACTTGCCGAAGCCGTGCCTGTAGCTTTGGCCTAGAACGCAGACGCCGGGTTATCTCTAGAACAGGGCTTTTCACGTTGTTACAACAAAAATAAAGAAAAGACGACTTAGCGTGTCCCTTGGTGCAGTAGAATAGCTTGAATTGTTTTGACACTGCGTTGGTCCGCTCAGCCGCACCCTTACGATCCATTACCTCCCACAGTCTCCGTCGCCTTGTCAGCTGCTGCTATCGGTGAAAAGTACGGCGATGATAATCCACTACCTTGTGAAAATCACGTACCGCACATATAAACGCCCGATTTGACCAAGCTATAGAGATGTGTCTCCATGGTCTAGAAGCAGTGTATTTTACTCAGAATCCAAAGTTCTCAGTTGGTTCAACGCACATTTAAAAAGTGCTGCCGAATTTGGCAGCACTTGCCAATGCAGTTACAATATGTTGTCTTGCAACGTCACATAATCCGCCGACGCGAGCGCAGCTGATGCATTAGCTTGGAAGTTTGAGAGATCGGGTGCTGCGCAGAAATGGGTAGCACAGTGCTGAGAAAAAACAAACGCGAGTATTTTTTTAGCCGTGAACACACTTCGTTCTCGGACTTCCTTTGCGCATTTAGGCTCAAATAAATTTACGCGCTCTGATTTTTCGTTCAGCCTATTAAGTTTGCGCATAGCTGAACACTAAAAGCTGGTGTCGGCTAAATACGGGAATGCAGGTTGCGATGTGCAAAAGTTGCCAAGAAGCGTGAAAGGCGTACTACGCGAACAGCTTCTATTTCTGAAAATTTCCTTACTTCAATGCTGTGCCCAAGAACAAGAAGCTCAACTTCCACCTCTTCTAGCGTTCTCTTGAAGTACCCAGAGAGGAGAATATTATTCAACTCTAAAAAATAACAAAGGCTAACAAACATTACTGCCGCTCTTGTAATCGTGAAAAGATGTAAGCATGAAATGGTTACGGATATGGCACGCTATCAGCAAGGACGAGCAGCGTCTTCTGCTTAGGCGTGTAACTCGAAAAGTTAGAGTTTGCCGTTATGCGCTTCTTAACTTTCCTTTCATCAAGTTCCATTGCTCCGCTTAGGCAGCTCTAACGGTCGCAGAATTCAAGTTCAGAAAGATGCGCACGCTGCTACGATGCGACGCAGGCCTGTAAAGAATGTAAAAGAGGCAGCGAGTTTGAGTTTTTCCCGAGTGTGCGTACATCCGGCTACCAAAGTGGAAAACATCGTCGGCTGATGCCGCAGCATTATCACAGACAGTGCGTGGGACCTTGGCGCCAACTTTGGGCTAGGAGTGTAAGCAGTTTTACCGCGCGGCACCCCTCTCATCGTGGGCCTCAGAGAGTTCGTCTCGTTAAATCTCGTTCGTTGCCTGGATAATCCCGTTTCATTGTAAGGATGACATGAAATCCATGCCCGGATGTTGGCTCCCGGCTTCGGCTCGACATCATCTCAAGATCACCGACAAGGGAAGCTAAAAGCATTTCATGCCTAAAAAAAAAAAACATTAAAATTTGGTCACGGCCGAGGCGCAGCTAGGGAGAGTTCCGGTGTCAGAACACCACCGAAATCTTCACCATAAAGACAAAAAAAAAAAAAAAAAAACTAAAGAAAGCGGCTGGCAGGCATCACGGGTCCTTGGTGTTTTCAGCACCTAAGAGGCTTTTTATTTATTTATTTATTTATTTATTTCATAATACTGCAGGCCTTATGGCCCAAGCAGGAGGGGCATACCAGGTAACAATCACACACAGAAAAAACAAAAAATACAATACACACTACAATTAGGCGAGAAAAAAAAATATCATAATAGTAATAGTAATTATTAAACAATTTGACATTCTAACAAATAAAAATAGGCAATAACACACAGCACAATTCGGCATGAACAAAGGAAACAGATATAAAGTACTGAAAAGTTGAGCAGCCTAACCAAACAAATGACCTTCCAGTGCCTTGTTAAAATTGCTGCTTTGGAAAAGAAATTCTGGAAGCAAATTCCAATCAGAGATGGTCCGTGGGAAAAAACTGTACTTAAATGAATTTGTTCGGGCAAAGACAGGTTGCAGCATATGTTCCCTAGTGTGTCGTGTTCGTCTGGCAGTAGAAGGTTGGAGAAAGTTAGGTAATGGAATATTAACTTCCTGTGACAGAATCTTACGAAGAAACAAAATTCTGTTCATTTTGCGGCGGACTGAAAGGAGCGGGATGTCATTTTCTACCATCAGCTGTGTGGGAGAATCAGATCTGCTGTACTTGTGGAAAATAAACCTGACTGCTTTCCTTTGTATCATTTCAAGAGCAGTTATGTTCTTTTTTGTGTGAGGGTCCCAAACGATAGAGGTGTACTCGAGCTTAGTTCGGATGAATGTGTTGTATGCCAAAAGTTTGATATTAGAGGGGGCGCGATTAAGTTTGCGTTTTAGGAAGCAGAGTGTCGAGAATGCCGAAGAACAAATTTGTGAGATATGCGGTGACCAGTCCAATTGATTGGTAAGTGTCAGCCCTAAATACTTATGGCTTGCTACTTCTTTAATATCGGAGCCTTGTAGGGAATAAGTAAATGGGCTAAAATGTTTTTTCCTTGTTACACGTAGGAGTACGGTTTTCTTGACATTAAGTTTCATGCTGCATTCCACACACCATTTGTCAATAGCTGTCAAAGAGGCTTGAAGAATACCATGATCAGAAGTTTTCCTTATCTGCTTAAACACTATGCAATCACCTGCAAATAATCGTATGGATACAGAATTTGGAATAACATCAGGCAAATCATTTATATATATAAGAAACAGTAATGGACCCAACACGCTTCCCAGCGGTACACCCGAAGTGACACACAGTGATTCGGAAATGGCCCCATTCACCTCAACAAACTGACTTCTCTTTTCCAAGTATGCCTCTATCCATTGAACTATATATTGTGGAAGACATATTAGCTCTAATTTACGAATAAGTTTATTGTGTGGGACCCTATCGAAGGCCTTGGCAAAATCCAAGAACAATATGTCCATTTGGCCGGAATTGTCAAGGGCAGAGGATAATTCATGAACAGTTGACACAAGTTGGGTAACTGTTGACATTCCTTTTCGGAATCCATATTGAAACGGTGATAAAAAGTTTTTGTCACTGAGAAAATCCCTAACGATACCCGCCAGAATGTGTTCTATAATTTTGCAACAGCTGCTAGTTATTGATACAGGACGGTAATTGGATAGTATTGATCGATCACCTGATTTGTGAATAGGCACTACACGTGCTACTTTCCAGTCAAAAGGTAAATCGCTTGTACGGAAGGAAACTGAAAACATGTTGGCTAAATACTCAGCAATCTGTGAAGCATAGCGTTTTAAAAAAGTGTTTGGAATGCCGTCCACTCCATAGCCTTTCTTTGTGTCAAGTTGGCGCAGCAATGATAATACGCCTTCTGTTGAGATGGAAGGAATACTACTAGGATCTATACATTCTTTCGGTTTAGTAATGACAGGTTTCATGTGAAAACGCTTTGAAAGTAATGATTAAAAGAATCCGTAATTTTCTGGCTATCAAGTAACACAGTTTCATCCGTTTTCACTCTATCTATCACTTCCTTTCTCTTACTTAGATGTCTCCAAAATCTGCTAGGATAAGTATTTAAATATGAAGGAAGAATAACTTGGTAGTAATGGTTCTTTGCCATCATTAACTTACGTGCTAACGCGTGCTTTAATTCTTGAAAGGTTGCAGTAGGAGCCTTAAGTTGCCTACGATGTCGTTTTATTTTGCGTTTCAGGTGTATAATTTCCCAGGTGACCCAAGGATTCCTTCGATTAGGTTTTATTTTTTCAGAGGAACAAAAGTTTCAATAGCAGAAAGTATTGATTTTTTAAACCTATTCCACAAAACATGAATATCATCGCTCTCGTTAATAACTGAAGACGTTTCTAGGTAGTCTATTATGGCAGTGTCGTCTGATCGATTAAAGTCTCGAATACGTACAGGTGGTACATTCTCGGACGACCGTTCATAGTTACAAGACCAACAAAACGATAACAAGTCATGATCTGAAATGCCACGCTCAACCCTCAAAAAGCCATTGGAAAAAATTTCACTGACAAAAAACAAATCAAGAAGGGCACTGTCACGGGTGGGTTCTCTAACCATTTGATCTAAATTCAAAGCTAACATGATATCCAAGATAGTATTATTGTCATCACATTGTCCATAAGCCAGACATGGCCAATTCACGCTTGGCAGGTTGAAATCGCCAGTTAATATGGTATTACAATAACGCTTTGCCAGCAGGTGATCATACAGTTTTTGAAGGTACGAATTTGCAGAGTTGGGTGGACGATAAACTGAACATAGTAGAAAGGAAGTGCCCCAAAGAGATACATTCAAAAATAAGCTTTCGTGGTCAGGTATTTGGTCTAATACAGTAACGGCAACAGAAGACTTCACTATAACGGCAACCCCTCCACCACGAGAACACCGGTCACGCCTGTATACTTTGTAACCAGTTGGAACAATTGTATCGCTAGAGATGCCATCATGTAACCAAGTTTCTGTAAGGATGACTATATGAGGGTCATATGAAAGAAGCAGGCATTCCAGGCTATCAGTTTTATTCACGATACTCCTGACGTTGAGCGAGAGCATGCGTAGTTGACGCTGCAGAGTCTGTGATCGCTATCTGATTGAACGGTCCGTCGAGCCGGCATTCGCATGTTGCACGAATCATCCCAAACGTAAAAGGCTTTATCAACACGTAGTTTATCTCCAACTAGATTTACTCTTTTGCCAGCGTCCTTCTCTGCTTTTCCGCTTTGCCAAAGTAATTTGCGCTTTCTTAAAGTTTCTGGCGAGAAGTCATTTTGAATAGAAATACCAGAATCTTTTAGCTTCCGTACGTTACACCAAACCATTTGCTTCTCAAGGTAGTTCTGGAAGTAGAGAATAACTGGGCGAATAGAGGCTCCTCGCCCCATTCTGTGAATGCGTGCTACAGACAAGCAATCAACACCCAATTTTTGATTAAAGACCTCATCAATTACCTTCCGTCGCAGGTCATCTTCAGTTTCATCATCCTGTTCGTTAATGCCAAACACAACTAAGTTATTTCTTCGACTACGATCTTCCAAATCCGATAGACGTGACCTCTGCGAGTTAAGTTCTTCTTGGTATTTTGCAACAATTTCTTGCAGCCTTTGTATCTGCTGCGAATTTTTGTGTACTTCCTTAATATTCTCTTCTACCTTCTCCATGCGCACACCAAATTCAAACACAGCTTTCTCAGTATTCTCCAGTCTTTGCTTAATATCTACTAGATCGCTGCGAATTATTTTCTGACCTTCCACTAGTTGCTCTAATATTTCCGCAACAGAAGGACCAGGGTTTTCCTCTATATCGCCACAAAGCAATAACTTACAAACATGAAAGCAGTCAGCAGCAATAAATAGGAGAGTGTGTGGGCTCGGCACAACAACAAGCGTTCTTTCATCACTTCTAAATAAGCCAGTATAACTAACCTGCAATAAGATGGGAGGCATGCTTAGCACACCGTCCGGTCCTCTTTCGCCGAGCCCACTGAAGTCCCAAGAATGCAGTCCTGATTTTATAGCCTGTGTCTTTGATGACGTCACAAATCCGATGCTTGATGTTGCCGCTTGTAGAAAACCGTCGATGCAGTAGGCGTTGTCCCACGTGCTGCCGAATGTTGCTGCTTGCTCTCTGAGCCCTTCGCCTTGGGGATGAAATGTTGAAAGCAGTCCGGCTGTAGATAACACGATTGCCTGCAATAAGATGGGAGGCATGCTTAGCACACCGTCCGGCCCTCTTTCGCCGAGCCCACTGAAGTCCCAAGAATGCAGTCCTGATTTTATAGCCTGTGTCTTTGATGACGTCACAAATCCGATGCTTGATGTTGCCGCTTGTAGAAAACCGTCGATGCAGTAGGCGTTGTCCCACGTGCTGCCGAATGTTGCTGCTTGCTCTCTGAGCCCTTCGCCTTGGGGTTGAAATGTTGAAAGCAGTCCGGCTGTAGATAGCACGATCGCCTGCAATAAGATGGGAGGCATGCTTAGCACACCGTCCGGTCCTCTTTCGCCGAGCCCACTGAAGCTTTGCCCTTTTAAAACTGGTTGTGCCGGGAGACTGCTACAAGGGACCGCCTACATTAACTGTGCTACATAAGTGGTACACTGCATCCCCTTATCATGTGGAGTTTTGCATGTCGGCCAAACTACTCCGTAGACCTCCACTACGGCTCCCCTTTCTCTTTCCACTTTCACTCTCACCTTCTTTCCTTCCCTTACGGCGCGGTTCAGGTGTCCACAGACAGAAGTCTGACAGATACTGCGCCTTTCCCTTCCTGTAAACCAATTATTATTATTATTATTATTATTATTATTATTATTATTATTATTATTATTATTATTATTATTATTATTATTATTATTATTATTATTATTATTATTATTATTATTATTATTGTAACTAGCCACTGCATTGATGACTGGCTGCGGAAGCACACCAAAAATTTAGAAAATAATATTACTATAATGTGAATCTCGTGCGGCGCCTGTCTTCCTGTAACAGCACGTGCAGGACAAGGTTTGAGAGCCCTTCAATTCTGGTCAAAAGTGCCAATTATAAGGCTAGGCTCCTGTTAGAAGCCTATCATATCAAAAAGTTGTCCAATCGTTGTGTGAGTGATTCCTCTTTACAAGTGTATTCTGTTGAGCGTGCTCTTTGAGATTCGTTTTTTCAATGTCCTGTCGAATGACGTCAGTGCGTTATTCTGCATTATCTTTGCGCGTGCACGCCGTCCCTTTCTGAAGTGCCCTGTGCGTATCTTGCAAAACAGTTGGTAGTAGCGCTCGTGACCATCCTATGTGTCCTTTTTTGTCCTTTGTTGGTATTTTTGCACAGACTGCTTCGCATTTCTGAGTGCTGCATCCCCCCCCCCCCCTCCTCCCTTGCTGTCGGTCGTGTCTTCTTTTGTGTTATTTACCCACTGCGGCTTATATCACCGCATGAAAGGCATTTTGAGTATGCCAACGGGTCACAGTTTATTCCTGCCTAATTCTTCTTTTCAGTAATCTATTGCTTGCTGTATGAGGGAAGTCATAATTCTACATTGTCACTTGTAACCCAGTCTGCTCCGGTTATAGCCCACAATCCTCGAGGTCCTCTTTTAGATAATATACCCTGAGTGAGAGTGATTTATTGACATTTTGCATAGAAAGTCCTCTTAGCCGATACAAGGGCGAACACCAAAATTCTCAGGACACTTCTCCGCTTTGAAGGGTATCAGATGACTGCTTTATCGGCTCCCGTTATCCCCTTGTTAATCGCGATCACGCGCATTCACTTTGCTACTCTTTTAGTCCCGCATTTGTGCTTCACTTACCTCACAAATACTCCCCAGCATATATTCGTAAGCTAGCATATTTTGTGAAAGATCGCTGCACGTAGATATAAAGCCCTTCTTTACCCGAGCCGTACGAACGTGCTTGCATTCACCAAGGGCAGGGTCCAAGGTTGCTTTAAGGCTGGATTACAATATGACCCCGCTATCTGAATAACTCAAGTCACTGACATTCTAGTGGAAATCAAGAAGAAGGAAAAGGAAGGACATGCAGTGCGAAAGGAGGATGACCGATGGTCACTTAGGGTAACAAACTGGATTCTAAGGGAAGGAAAGCGTAGCAGGGGGTGGCAGAAAGTTAGGTGGATGGATGAGGCTAAGAAGTTCGCAGGGGTCAAGTGGATGCAGCTAGCACAGAACCGGGTTAATTGGAGGAATATGGAAGAGGCCTTCGACCTGCAGTGGGTATCGATTGGATTGGATTGGTACAGAGGCTTTCATTTCGTGCCAGGTGGAAAATAAAAGGCTGCTGATGATGATGACGATGATCTGTATAGCGAAACACGAGTAGGCGGCAACTGCCATCTAAGATGTGTCGTGTTGTTTCTTTGCAGCATAGAACCCATCCACGCCAGCTGCATTCCACAACCTGCCAGAGACATGCTCGGGTTTTTTCGTTCCCAGCGCTTCCACCGACATCGCTGACGTGCAGTTTTCTAGATAATGGTACGCCTAAAGCTACCATGTTAAAAAGGTGTAAAAGAAATCGCACACAAACTTCAAGAAGCGAAAGGCATATTTCTAGCGTAGTTTTTACGAAGCAAGTTGAGCCTTGTATCTTTCGGTGGCAAATTTTGCAAATTTTGTACGGCACTCTTTTTAGGAACCTAAGTATAATGAATTTGAGATGGCAGCTTTTCGTGCTAAAAACTGACACACGCCTTCCTGACGAGATTAGAACACTCCGCCCGTAACTAGGTCGTAACTATGCGTGACTAGTTATTAGTCATTCTTTTCCTCTCATTGGTAATGTTATGCTGCCTGCTTGGAAAGCATGTAGTCTGTCGCCGATTATTCTCTTGAGGTATAATCATTTAGCTCATGACCTTTCCAGCAGTCCTTTGCTCTTATATCAAGTGCACTACCCCTACTCCACGGAAGCACGTTTGTACGGTTTGCTTAAAGTGGGCTTGCGTTGCTCGTGTGGTTGAGTAGGAGATTTTGAGTGTATGTTAATAAAGCATGTTGGAATCGGAGTCATCTTTTCGTCCGACGCCGGCCATTGTACTTCTGGCAGGAGTTGCCAAATCAAGCTGCATTTTGAGATAGAAATTGAACCCTTGGAAGTTTCGGATTCTGAGTCAGACATGCTACGCCTGAACAGGCAGGCCAGTTTGTGAGGCGTTTTTAAATTGTGTCTCACATAATGTGGTAGATAACGACCTTATGCTAATGGGTATATGAAAACGGTAACGTAAACTGAAGTTATTTCGCACCTAGTCTGCATTTGGCCACGCTAAATCAACCGTGATTGTTTTATGTTTCAGCTAATGGGAACACAAGGTTTATGATGTAGCGCCTAATAATGCTTTTGGTTTCTACAACTGTTCGCACATTCTAGATTATGGAATTTTAGTGTGCCTGCTTTCTAGGCGAATACGGCGATTCCTAGAGCCAGGGGTATGACAGCGAAACCGTTTAATATGGGCAACGACAGTTCCATTCGACCGCTTCATTGATTTAGTATTTCATTAGCTTATGGCTGCTATCGCCAACACTACCGCTTAGATTTTGTGCGGGTTAATATATGTATTGTGAAACCTCTGCTTTTGCACTTAGCTTAACCTTACCATTCGGAAACAAACAGGAATATTGTGTTGACCTGCATAGCTTTCTTTGCATACCCGAGGTTGGAAGTTCGCAGATGCGCTGAATTTAAGATTAAATAATTTTTGGAACACCTCAGCTCAACGTTTGCGGGTAGACGCGAACGCTAAAGGCTCCCGTTGGCGGCACCGCGTGGGAATCCACTTTCGCGTACATTAACATTGGTACACACTTAGTCTTCATTTGTGCTTTTGTTATCCTGACACAGTGACATGAGTATAGGGGGTATTCACTGGCGCGCTGTGCGCGGTGCATTGTGGGTAACTGAGGCGCAGTCAGCCATTTTTGTGTCCACCGAATGAACAGGGCGAACGTACGTATCAAGTACTGCCATATGCGGTTCCACGAGTGGTGGCATCCGCAGCTGTGGTTTATTGAGCTATCGTAAACAGTAGTAGCCGTGCACAGTGCAAACAATTCGGAAGCTGAAGAGCTGCGCGAACGACCTCGGCATTTTAAAGTTCCGAAAGAACAGATGAACGTCTCCGCCCGAACGAAATAACTAACTGAGATGCGACGTCACCTATGGCTGGCACGGTTCAACCGCGCAAGTAGTATCACGAAAAATGCGAAATAAATATTGAAAATCAGCTGGGCTGGAACCTTTCGGATGTTCCCTGGCAGCGAGCTGTTGCAACGATCCGGGCATGGATGCTCTTCCCGCACTCGCAAGCCATATATTCCAGGTAAAAGAGCACCCCACCAACATGACAACATACATCACCGTGTCCAGCCAGGCGCATGTAGTACGCCGTCAACCCCTCCTCTTCGGGTTTTGCGACAATCCAAGCCTTCAGAGGGCTCGAAAAACTCTGTGTTTGGCGCACCCGACTCATTTTAGACATCAAACGAGCCAAATGAACACTGAGGAAAATATTCCATCGTTTGTAGTAGTCTCACAAGTTGCAAGCATATCTCTAGAAATGAGTTATATCGGACGGTCGCATATCGTCTGTGTCGTCTGCGAAGCAATATTCGCTGAAGGAACGTAGGCGGGCAGAGTTGTTTTGCGGAAGGTTTAAAGAGCTTTATAAAATTATTTAGAAATAACATCAACCAAAACTTAGTTTGCAAAAAACAGCACGATATTTGAAGAATTTTGCTGCAAACAATCATTTCGAGTCTGCAACGCAACGAGCTCGGTGGCGCCACCGAGGCATCGTTGAGGCAGCGGTTTCGTTTGCTTCGTTACCGCCACAGACGATGCAAACATCCGACTTCTTCTGATCGAATGAGGCAAGTACACCAAACAAGTTCCGTACAAAAAATACTGACTACAAAATGCTATTTCGGTGCAAAATTCGAGCTAGAAGGACTCAGCGGTTTAGCTGGGATAAGCTTTGTAGGGCAGGGCGAGTTCGTCTGCTTAAACCGCGAAACCGCGGCTCTTTAACCAGCCGCTTGTAACGTAGTTGTGTTCTTCGAGTAGTGTGTGTAGCATTTCAGTTGGTTTCTTGTGACGAAGCTCGTCCGTAAAGTGCAAGGAACTCATGAATGTCAAACATATTTATGCGCGGCCGCCGGTCGACGCTTACCGTGGAGTTGCGCACATCGACTGCGAACAGGTCAATGCCGAAGTTTTTTTATTTTTTTTTTTTACAGGTTTCTGTTCGCATCGCGCAGACTACTGATAATTCGAACTGTCACTTATGATGCCGAGTGAGTTTTGATTACAGTGGTGCTGGCATGAGGTGGAGCGGCGCAGTAGAGGGATGCGCACCAGCTAACCTAAGCCGCCGACCATACTAGTCAAAACAGGACGCAAAGATGGCGTCGGCTGCATACTTACGTCAGCTGTGACGTCACGTGAATACCCCCTATACTGTCGTAACCGACCAAAATAGTGAGAGAACACCCGACACTGATCTAAAGCCCCTTTAACCAAACCGCACCAACGTGCTTGCCTGGCCTAGGAGTAACATGTCACACTAGGCATCCAAAGGCGGCGAGTTTATTCCCATCTCATTCAGCTATCCAAGTCGGCAGCTTCTGCCAAAACGACAGGGGTACTTTTTAAAATCTATACCAGCCACAAGACTAGCTAAACACCAACTGAGGTATTGGAGGTTTGGTACACTGATGTAGCTGGAGCAGATTTAAAAATGGGCTGTTTGCCTTGGCGTCTCATCACGTCACAGAACCTACCGATCAATCAGCTCCCAAAATGTTGTTTACAAGCTGCAGCCTGCGATATGCATGCTCGTGACTTTTCCCTCAGAACGCTCAGAACTACGCCGATGGCAAGGTCGACACCGACGAAAGAATGTCTGCACAAAGGAGTCGTTAAAGCTGTCGAGATCAAATTTACACTACGGTAGATAGAAATGTTTCTCCATGGCAGATGAAGAGGTTGCGTAGATTCCCGAGTGTGTTTATTATGCAGTAACTAACAGGAGTTTCGAAACGTGTGATGTAACCACCGTGGCCTTCGTTTAGATTAAACTATCGTTTTATATCCCCAGAATATTCGCAACATTCAATGCAGTTTTATGGCCAAATTTCATTATTGCATGTATTTTGCACCGTTATTTTATTTCTTACGCCCAAGCCTTCCACTAGCCAACGAAAAAATGCAGTTCTGCTGCAGCGAAGCGTAGACGCTTTTTAATATCCGCGGTGGATTTATATATCATCGGTCGGTCCAGACCTTTAAACAAAGCTATAAAACCTGACTTAGTGGTTTAAAAGCAGTGAGCTAACATGATAAAATGCTATGATGCACATTGCATCTCTCTAATCTCTCTCTCCGTGCTCTAGAGCAAAGCTCTACAGCACTCAACCATTTCTCGAGCGATGTCGCCATCGATGTAACAGGCAGGCCACTGATATATGGCCCAGGGGATATCCTATGACATTCTGACACTGGAAAACCTGTTGCGCTAGATTCTGCGCTGCCTCCCGGAACCTGCCATGGTCGCTTAAGAAACCACGCGGCTTGAGCAGTGTGGTGGGTGGCAGCATTGATATCCAGTGGGGCCTCTTAACGCAGTCTGGTTCTATACTTAAAGGAGAAGCTTAAGAGCACCCGTGCTAGGGTTCCCAAGATGTGCACCCTATCGCAATTATTGCTGTTAAGCTATTGGGAGCATCACGGGTGGTAATGCTGTGGCGCATGGTGAGTGAAGTGAATATCGACGGAAAGGGGGAAGGCGGAAATATAAAGTTGGAAAGCGGAGGAGGAGGGTAGGCAAGTATACGCGCCATCGTTGCAGCGCGGAGGGCTTTGAGAGCGAAAAATAGCGAGCATTGCCTGTGGAATTTGGGGCTTCGTAGGGCACATGGATTACCGGCATGAATCTTGATTTGGTTGTTACCTGAATGTCCAACTGTCAACTCGGCAACAATTCAGTGTTAAAACATATTATGAGGGACCCTTAAGCCCCGCCTTCAAGGGTATGACGCGATAGAGTAAGTTACCACCCGGCATATAAAACCGTGCTCCAACCAAATCGTCTGAACGTGCCTGCATGGCTATGACAATGTAGTTAGAGGGTAACAACCTAACGTACGTAAGGCGGCCCATGCCCACTGAGTGCGCGGCCATGTCACAGCTGCAAGCTACATGCGTGTTAGCGTCATGCTCGTCGTTTTTCGCTCACAAAGCCAACGCTGATCCCGACGCGGACGCCGAATATCCGGATATTCTAACGCTATCAGGTTAGAACATTGACATGCCATCATTGAGCGGCTGTTCCTGGGTCTCAGCAGCGACTAGCCCCAGAATCAGCAATTTCAAGTTACTGCAGTATTGCCAGAGAGCAGATCGTACCGTAATTGTTCCGTATAACTGCATGGTTTCAGATTGCGAGGCAAGTTTAAACTTCTTCTGAAATCCCCAGAGTGGACTGATCGACCATGGTTGTATGGATTTAATTTTCTCAAGCGACAGCTGCTGCTATTGCTATTATCGGAATGAGTTAGGCCACTCATGTTACGCCAACTACTCCTCATTCTGGCTGCGGTTGTGGCAGAGACTAATTCGCACCCTAATTTCTCCGTGCAGCTAATTGCAGGTTAGTGTTTTTGAATTTGCCTTTTCAGATCTGTGTCTCACCTTGCTGCCACCGTTGTCGAATGTGACTCGTATTGTGATTTTCTTTTTTTCTTGCTTTTTCAACCTGTGTTGGGTAAGACATGACTGGCTGCGATATAACATTCCTGCAATGTACGAATGCGATTCCAGTCGTCGGCCTCATTATAGAATGTTCTGAATGGGGTAACGTGTTCCACATGAGAAAATGCTCTGGGGTGTCTGAGGCTAACGGAAAAGCTGAGGTTTGGTTAGGTGTGAAAATGTGTGTGCTACTCGCTGCACCCGAGAAGAGCTGCAGGTAGCAAGGAAGTTGAAACGATCAATATACATATCATTCTGAATGATATCTATGCACGACTAGGCAAATTTGAAAACCTTGGAGAGAAAATAGACCATATTGATAACTAAATCATCCTACTTCCGGATAAATATAACTGAGTATTAAACACGATGGCTAGATGTACTGCAGAAATCAAGGAACTTCGAAACCGGGTTGTCTCTTAGAACTATAAAGGTCCGTATGTGCTAGCTCGGGCCACTTCACAGAAACTTTGAGAAGAATGTTTTCTCCAAGTGTAAACCCTTCGAAAGTCTGAATGTGAGGTCTTAATTAAAACCCTTGGTTCAGCACGACGCTATATGATAATTACAAGAAATGGACTCATGCGAATCCCTACAAGTAAGTAATTCTGGCATCGGAACAGAAAGGTCCGAAAAGCTAGCGAGAATTGGCACGCATGATATGAGGACGATTAAAGCTTTTGCAGTAATTCCATAATATTCACCAAAATTGGCCTTTAAACTATTTGAGACTTATGTTAATATGAATAATGATGTGCGAGGTCTGTCTAATCATTTCCGAGTGCTCCGTTTGAAAATATCAAGTCTGTTCGCGGTAAACATGACGTCTTACGTTTATTTCTCAGAGAGTTCACATTAACTTTGGTAATGCTGACTAAAACATACATCAAGAGTAATGTTAACTGCCATAACTCAGGTCATCTATACTTGCTTTTTAGTAAGTAGAGCCAGTAGAAGAGGCGGAAAGGGTTTGTATGTTCGTACTTGATAATATGAAAGCGTTGATGAAAATCTTTAAATAAACTTGGTTATGAGGTGCTGTCTGTTTCTAGCAATAAGATCCTCATAATTGTTGTACTGTTGTATATGATCTCCAGATGGCTGTGTAGATAACTTTTTTCACTATATAAAACCTGTCTTTCTGTTTGCATGTGAATCACCGTATATATAGGTAGAGATTTCAATATTGAAATATACCCATTGCATCCAGTGCGGCTATCCGACAGTGTCACTGGGAATCGAATAGGTAGTGATTTCAATATTGAAATATATAAACATACAAGCAGAGGCACGACTCTTACCACAACTGGAATCATTGTTTTTTTAAACGCTGTGGCATTACCTACGAGCACAACCGTACTGAAGCAACATTCATGGATTTGCTTATCACAAATAACGCAACAAAAACGCTCTTATCCGTGATTTTATTAGCCTTTTAGTGGCTGCAAGCCTGTTATATCGTATGTAATTGTGATCGTCAATCTGAATCAAATTTTGAACGAAGAAATCTACAAATGCAGCAGATCAACTCAACGACGTTAGATTCCTTTCAACACAAAATATTGAACATCAATTGTTTAGCAGTTTTGCTAGTTCGATTGCTGACAGGGCGTTTAGCTGTTTTGTAGCGGCATTCCCGTGCATATATTACAACAGTCTTCAGTACACAGATGTAAAATAAACCAGTAGAAGTTCGAAGCACTGCATTAGTTTGCTTATTCTTCGGATAATGTCCGACAAAAATTGCCTCCACCTGGAAATATTACAAAGCCGTAATTCAGAATCGTCGCGAAAGTTTATGAGATACCGAAGCAAGCCTAATTCGAATTCCGAGAAAGCTAGAATTGTATATCACCTCGATATGCTCGATAGTTTGTTCGAACGAAAGAAAGTTTGGAAGAGGCTTTATCGAGTCTTAAGCTCTATGCTACCAAATACAACTGACAGTATTAAAACTGATGTCAATACTTAGGCGAGAATCGCACTCAAAAATGAGTTTATAGCTATTTCAGTACACTGCTTTATAGTAAACATTATAGTAGGCCATTGTATTACATTACTGTCTATAGAAGTAAGAGTATTCTTCTAACACGTTGTAAGATAAGACGCTTAAAATACTTAGAGGTATGAATATTACGAACAATAAAGACTCATTTGAACTGAAATTGGGACTTTATATAAGTTTTCTATAAATATATGTGCACAATTTTAACTTATATCTTGGAACTTTTCTAGCTGCCGGCATTTTCTCTTTTGACATAAAATAGTGACAGAGGCTTTCCTCTGTAATGGTGGTCCCAAAACAATCTGAGGCAGCTATAGGCTAGTTTCTATATTGTTTAGTTTCTTTAATAGTTTGGAGAATGCAATGCATTCACACCTTTATAATGTTGTCGACAAGTACATTCGACAAGCACATGATCACCACAAAGCAGTTTGGATTTAGACACAAGTCCTCAACTTAGATGGTTCTTCTGAAGCAAGAAGAAATAGTACTAAATAACATGGAATGTAAACAAGTAACTCTGGAAGTATGCATACATTTCGCCAAAGCACTTCACAGAATTAATCACGAGGCTATTCTTCTGAATCTTTTTGTGTACATTCTATTCGAGACAAGGCACTAATCACTAGCTCTTTAACTGACTAATGTCAGTATGTTTTCACAGATACCCATCGCCCAACTTATAATAAAATAAAGTACATGGTGTACCCCAAGGCAGTATTCTTGGCCCCCTATTATCCAATGTTTTTTTTTATTAATCAATAAATGATTTAGTATACATTAATTCATCAACGCAATAAATAATTTAAGCTGATGACACAAGGTTCTGTCTGTCAGGTATCAACGCGAACGATATAAATGGAAAGGCCAGCAGAGCGTTGGGTAAATTTTATTCCTGGTAGTAAAGTCACATAAAGAAAACAAGACATATTTTAGTAAGAAATATGAAGTGGGCTGTAGGCATATATTTTTGTTTGGGTACGAATACAATAGAAATAACTAATATTGCTAAAACATAGGCGTCCACTTTAATGAATTTATATTATCGAGTGGCCACACTGAGCCTATGGGGAGCAAACGTGCCAGTGTTGCCGGCACATTTAAAAGGTCAAAGTGCGCGTTGCATACTAGGACGCGAATTAATTATATTCAATCACTCTCTGTTCTAATTTCATGATTCATATTATCGTCTGTTCTGGTGAACAAGGGCGCGCACACTAATATTAAGACGGTTTTAATTGGGCGAAAAGAATTTCGCGAGAGCAATGCCAGTTGTTCTTTGTTTAGCATGAACTTTGTCCTCTATTTTTTAAATACTGCAATATGAATGTTAAGTGTCATTTGCCAACGCAATACGATTCACCCATACAAATCTCAGGTACAGCAGCCGCCCACATACGTAACTTGAATTCCGGAAAGTGTTCCCTGGACTGCCACTGCGAGGCGCGCGAACTGCTGAAGTTCAGCGCGCAGTTTCGAATTACCGCGGCGAAAAACCTGCAACGCGTTGCCCGGACGTGTGAGGCCGCATTCGCGAGCGAAGCACGGAGGAAAACCTGCGCAACGATCGCGCTGTCTACGGGCGATCGGGCACAGTTATCGTCGGCCGCCGTATAATGCGCCGAGGACATTCTCTCGACCTCGATGAAAATCATTGCAGCGCACCGGCGGCAGTCCAAGCCACGCTTTCCGTCATGCAGTGTAGACGGAGGCATTATATTTTAGAGCGTTAGCTCTCGATCTCATGTTCTTCGACGTCTACGGCATAGCAACATCGTGTACCTTTCCTTATTCGATGTCTTCCCTTGTTTTTGTTTTCAGGAGTGTCTATTTCCGTTTCGAACTGCTATGCTGGAGATGGGAGCAGTGTTATGCCGTACCCGCTGCATTATTTTTTACTTTTTTTGCTCATCCATTGTATAAGAATGGAATAAACAGAGCTTAACTGAGCTGAATATGATTTTCTGATTTTACGGCCACCTTGATGACTCGCACCAGAGTTCGTAGTTCAAAAAGGAAGAAAGAACACGAGAGGCTTACAATGAAACCGGGGGAAAGTCTGCCCAAAATGTTTTTATTAATACTTTAGGACTGCCTTGCTCCGAACAGAAATACAAAACTCTACGTGAGCGGGGAAAGAAAATCAATTCCGGACCTCAAAATTTCCCAAGACTAAACGTTTTGCAAGCAGCTGAATCGCAATGCAAGAAATTTATGCAAAAATAGTTAAAGTCTCAAAAGGAGTCTGGGGAGAATAGTGGTTTTCTTTGAACATCTTTGCTACATATTTTTTTTTTCATCTCTTCAATTCCTTTTACTGGGACATCAAACATTGGAAGCTGTTTGTGCAGCTCACAGCACAAAAAGTAACTAGAGGTTTAGAAATAAAACCGCGGGAAAACACTATCTCAAACTCGATATAATAATTTTTAAGGAGTTTCCCCTCCGGGAACAAATGTAAAACTCCATATTGAACGGGGTAAGGAAATCAACTCGCGATCACAAACCTCCCTAAGCTTTACCACGGTAGTTAGCGACGGTAACCACATTTTACGGTGGGTATTCATACCTTATAAGAAGGCACACAAGCTTGGAAGACGTTGCAAACACTAACGAATTGAAAAAAGAAAACCTTCCGCGCCATATCCCTTTTTTGGTATGCACCTTAATCTTTTCCTCGACGTTTATTGGACAAGCTCCGTGCGCATTATAGCTGGCTATTTTATGATAAGAGTTGTCGCTGTTGCTCCGCAGTAAATCGCCCTAGGTGAGCGCTAAACACACCCACCGTTATTGCAAGCCTCCTCAGTTGTTGCTGGTTTCCTTTTAAATATAGTTTCTCACGGAGGAGGATGATGATGAGGAGGAAAGGCAGGGAGGTTAACCCGTGAAAGAAACCGGCTTGCTACCCTGCACTGAGGGAAGGGAGTGAGTGGATATAAACGTTGTGAGAGAGGGATGGGTGAAGTTAGTACAGTCACATCGCAGATATGCCACATCACATCACGTCACAGTCATATCGATGGTTTTCGTCAAGGAGGGAACATGAAGGCAAAAACGCAAGTCATAGCAGTGTCGTAAAGCTGCTCGTGCAAGCAGCAAAAGTCGAGGACGTAGAACGTAAGGCACGCATTCGGTTCGGCTTGCTTCGGGCATTTTAGCAATATCTGTGCTTTAAAAACGTACTAACAGCAAAAAGATTCAGTTTTTTTCTCATTCTCAAAAGTGCGTTTCCACAAACTATTTCTTCAAGCGAATATGCCTTGAAGCGAGTGCAACCATATTCTACAAGCGATAACGCTGTGGCTTTCTTGTCGATGCTGACGTTTTCTGTGTAATCTGAACGGCAAGGCTCTATCTTGGGGTTCTTATTAGCCGCCGTAGTGCCGGAGCAAAGTTACTCAGTAATAAGGAGTAATATAATAATAAAGTGTGTCGCTGGGCTACATCAGTAGGATTGCTCGATTCAGCCTGACGCTTCCCAGTCGAAACAAACTACACAATATTTTCTGTTGTGTAACAAAAATTCTATGTGGCTTTTAACAGTGAACCTGTTCGAACAACGGAAAGTTCTGTAGCAACGCCAAAAAATTCTGTACTTACGATAGAAAAGTACAAACTAGAGACTATAGAAAAGTACGACAGAGAGAACTTCAGACCTATAAAAAAATACTGTGAAACTACAGAAAATTTAGGCGTTTACGACACAACTACAGAACATTTTGCCGCATTTTGAGACAGTTCTGTACATTTTTCGACTGAGCTGCGACAGACTATAGACATCAACGGCACAGGCACCGCATTATTCGTGGCTGGACTGAGCAAGCAAGCCGCAACGGAAGAGCGTATACACCCGCTCGATTCAGCTGTCACGTGGCGGTGAAAGCAGCGGTTTAAACCAGGGGCGAGGCGGAGGGGAACGAACGACGCAGCTGGTGATCAAGAGATTGCGCTTCTGATGACACTTTCGATTCGGAAAATGTTCGGCCTGCGTCAAGCAGAAGCAGCGAGTAGGTCACAGCTTTGGTGAGGCGTAGATAATATGAAGCTTGCGCAGACAAATTACCTTGGAGAATGGTAGCAGTAGTGCTACGCCCTAAAATTGACGCAGTGCTGAGCACAGCTAAATGCGGAGAATATTGCTACGAAGATGACGAAGTGGGCAGTGGCGCGGGACGGAGCGCTCGCGCCAGGCCCGCTGGCCAGTAAAGCATATTTCATCGCCATGAGATTACGTCGTTCTGTTTCTGTTGTGTCGCCGTGTTCCATCGCTTGTCATCCCACCACGTAACAATATTGTGCGCTATCACCGTGGAAAGTTTTTCAGTGGCGTTTGCATTCCTTATGTATGTCGTCGCTGGTGCCCTTCCACTAGACTGGAACTCTTCATGCGACTTTGCGCACTCCTTGCGTCGATTGGTCGTCGAGCATGGCGATAGTCTGCTTTAGAAAATAGCGAAGAGTCCTGGTTATCCTTCATGCCAGCCCAAGGAAGCTGGTACATCTTCTTCAGAAACATGTAGGGTGCACTAGGAAGTGATCGATAACACAGGAAAACTGGGCATTCGTAGAACAAGCTGGTGCGTGGGACAGCAGCATAGTGAACTTGTTTTCGCAGTGGTTATTTACTATATATACAAATGAAAGGAAAAGGCGTTTGCCCGGTATCTGCTATCTGATATTGAAGCACCTAGACAAGGGCGGCGGAAATAAATAGCCAGGAAAGGGTAGAAGAAATCAAAGAGCGGCACCAGCGTCAAAGTACAGTTACTCATTCAAAATGGATATCACTCATTTTGTCCTTTTGTGCAGTTTTCTCAGAGGAGATGAAGACGGCAAATGAACGTGAATAACTTGCAGCTGAGCACAGAAGAAACCGGTTGCCGAGAAGACTGCGTTGTCAAACGCAGTGTTCAGCAAACATCTCCTACGCGCAAGACGCAGTTCCTACTTATGATGGGTAGGCGGCTGTCCTGTCCAGCTCTAGAATGGATGCATAAAGGGCCCAAGCATGGATAGCAGCGGCAGCCATTAAAGTGCTAAGCAAAAAACCTCACTCCCGCGCATTTCGGTCGGTCGGTCGCGTCGGGTTGGGTCAGGTCGGGTCTGTCAGTTTACTTCGGCCCGAGTTTGATATCCATGGTTTACTCTCTCTCTCTCTCTCTCACACACACACACACACACACACACACACACACACACACACACACACACACACACACACACACACACACACACACACACACACACACACACACACACACACACACACACACACACACACACACACACACACACACACACACGCACACGCACACGCACACGCACGCGCACGCGCACGCGCACGCGCACACGCACACACACACACACACACACACACACACACACACACACACACACACACACACACACACACACACACACACACACACGCACACACACACACACACACACACACACACACACACACACACACACACACACACACACACACACACACACACACACACACACAAGCATGCGCTTTCTGCGAGCATCATATTCAGGTAGTAGCTTTACCGTACAGAAATTGCGACAGCGTCAGCGTTTGCCCGATTTTATTTATTTATTTATTTACCCTTAGGACCAGAGGCATTACAGAAGAGAGTGATTAATTATATAATAATTAACAAGAAATGCAGTTATGTGTATAAAAGAAAATCGCATATATGGCTCTCGACAAGGCGCCGTTTTGCGTGTGTGATTCGTGTAAAGCCAGACATATGAACACAGACAGACTAGACAAGGCATAGCAGCAATGTTAACAGTGGAACCAAGATAGCTTGAGGTCTTCCTCGTGAAGAAACCTGGCAGGCAGTATGATACAAGTCCCAAGATCTTAACTAGATATACACAGCGTATTCTCGTGCACTGCAAACACAGAAAGGCGACCTCCACCAGTGAACCATCCGTTACACCAGGGGCGATTTTTTTTATAAGGATTCATTTGAAATGAATATACGTTTCCTTTTTGATTTGAAATGCTGTGTGTGTGTCGTCACCGTCATACTGTAACGGAAAGCGGCCATCACGAAAATCATAAGGTGGCGCCTACCCACTTCAAAACAAGCCTTCGCCACTCGCCGCATGTACCTTATATCCAATGGCGGCGATATACTTTGTATGGTGAGGTCCAAGCTCAAAACACTCATTCGTCTGTCTATTTTCATGAAGTTTGAAAGCTGTTGCTACTTCACACAGCAACAGTGACCAATGTAACATAATAGAGTGAACCTGATATAGGAAATGAATAATGTTCGTTACGTAACTCAGAGCCAGGTTTGTTGGTGGCGAGGTTTAACTTAATGCTAAAGGAAAGTTTCCGCCTGGCAGGCTCCTTAGAGTAGTTTTGTCTCCTAATCAAGACAGGAAAGCTAAAGCTACAAAAGTAATGTTTAGTGAAATAACAAGGAATACGTTAAAGAAATGAACATGAGGCTGGGCGTCCAGTCTGTATCTCTTTATTTCTTTATGTTTCATACCCTCAAGCGGCGAGGCACTACAGAGGGAAGGGGGCAAGCAAACAACGCAAAAATGTTTTTTTTTTTTTTGTTAAAGGCGGCACAACAACGTGGTTAAAATGTAGCAACATACAGTATTCGAAGCAGTCAAGGAAATACCGAAAAAAAGTACACAAACAAGAAGAGTAACAAATGCAACGCAAGAAACTGAGCAAACATAGCAGAAAAAACATTATGTTTTTTCTGCTATGTTTGCATAGAAGAACGAATAAGATAACAAAGCCCAAAGAAACTAAGTATTCGCATCAGATAAAAGTGTCGTCATCAGAGACTGATGATAGGCAGCATAATCCCGTATACAAGCCGCGGAGCGGCAAGGTGGTTCCACTCTTTCGATGTGCGAGGAATAAAAGAATGCAAAAAAGTGTCAGTATGACAAACTATAGATCCAGTCTTATGTTGATTGTCGACCCGAGAAGAACGATAGGGGAGTGTAGTGATAAAACGAGAGTGCACTAACTGGTGATGATAAATTTTATGAAAAAAAGCATAGGCGTAAACATTTTCTACGTTGTGCGAGAGACGGTAAGGAAAGATTGGATTTCAAAGCTGTGACAGTAGCGGTCCGGTTAATGTTAAAAAGTATAAAACGAACTGCATTATTTTGAGCACGTTCTAGTGAAGTGCAAAGCGAGACGTGATGAGGGTCCCAAAGGGGGCGGTATATTTTAATTTAGGAAGAACAAGTGTTTTATAAAGTAGTAATTTTAAAGAGACAGAGGCTTTGATGAAGTTACGACGTAAATACCTTAGCATGTGGTTAGCGCTGCTAATAATTCGATATGCGATTTCCAAGTTAGTGACGAACAGATGAGTACACCCAAGTACCAGTATGATGTTACAGATACAATCGGAATATTATCCAAAGCGTAAGCGGAGGTATGTGGTATTTTGTCTGGAAACTCTCATTAAAGCGCACTTGCGAGTGTTTAGTTGCATTTGCCATTTTTTACACCAAAGAAATGTTATTGAGATCAGACTGAAGGTAGCGTTTGTCGTCTTCGGTGCAAATTTCGCGATATAAAACACAGTCATCCGAGTAAAAGTGTAAGTTAGAAGAAACGCAGTTAGGCAAGTCATTGATGTATATCAAAAAAAAAAAAAAGAAGTAGGCCTAGTACAGAACCTTGGAGGACACCTGATATTAGTTCAGTTAAAGGGGAATCGTAGTCATTAACCGTTACATATTGTGAGCGATTGGCAAGAAAACATTCAAGCCAGGTTAAAACATTATGATCTAGGTTTAGAGCAGAAAGCTTTAGATTTGTGCGCGTGCTTTCATTTAGATTTGTGCGCGTCCAGCCTGTACCTCTTTCGTAGCTATTTACCTCTTTTGTTACCTCTTTCGTAGTCTTGAAAGTTATCTCCGAGTGTCAGCCGGCATCGAGAGGCTTACTATCTCGCGGAGGTGTATTGATGATCTTTGTGGAAGTTCAGCGCGAAAATTCCCCTCACGATAGAACACCAAGCCATCAAGACAAGACAACCAAAGAGCTCTGACCACGTTTCATAATTTTATAGCCACGTAGAAGAAATAATGGCAGAAAATAGGAATAGCTTGGAAGCTAGCTAAGAAGGACACGTTTTATCAAAAAGGTAACGACTTTATGCTGGTACGGGATATGGGATGTCGACCGTTCAAGGAACGCACGAACAAATATCATGATTCACAGAGCTGCCACGACAGGCCAGCTGTTTTCAGAGAAGGAAAGAGAGGGATGTGAACTCCTAATCAGGTTTAATTATTTATACATTTCGTACAAGAGCATAAGGTACATAAATAGTTTAGTTTAATTTAGTGGGGTTTAACGTCCCAAAGCAACTCAGGCTATAAGGTACATAAATAGGGGCCAGTTAAGAGTTAAACTACCTAATAAACCCTCCACTTCGCTTAACCAAAGATTACCTCAACATGGAAAAAGGAGGGCAAAAGGGTGATACTCCTGTAATTACGAAATATAGGATGAGCAATGTTGAGGGAAAGGCTGTGTGTGCGCTAGACCATATTTCGCAAAGAGGTTTTCGACGACGAAGATATATCATGTTCTCCAAACGACCGCAGATCCACTCAGGCTATTACTTAACATTTGTTTAACTTTTTTTGTGTGTGTGTTCCCAAAGTAAGCTAACTGGCATCGCAATTTAAAAAGCATAGGAAAACGTTATTGAAGTCCTATCGTTAGGTGTCCCGCTATAAGGAATGTTATGTATTCAGTGGTGTCGTTGCTGTCGCCATTGTGTGTTAAAACTCGCACGCATGCCTCTGGCAGAGATAGTTAATTTGCAGTTGATAGTTACAGTTAACTGCCAGGCGAAATAGCCGGGCAATGACTGGTCGGAGGGTTGTGTGACGTGACGAGACCACATGTCAAGGCCAATTTTGCAAAAGTGGTCGCTTCGGCCCGCTTTCTTGAGATGGAGAGTGAAGTGAGAATCAAACGCCTCTTCCCCCTCCCCCTCTCTCAGAACCTTTGGATATCGAGTGAGGCACAATATACTCCTAAGCCATGTAGTCATGCTCGTGTCGTTTGCTTAGGGAGGCACTTGATATCGTCCTCGGACACGGGCGGACATCGACTGTTGCAGTAGCTTACGACTCCACGTTAATGTGTATGTCTGTGAAAGTAGAGGCGAAAATGAGGAATTAGGGATTCAGCCAGCAGCGAAACTCATGTTCCCGAAAGACGATCCCGAAGGGAACCCACAGGTGGGAGCATTTCAAAGTCCTCGTGCCTTTAAATTTTGAGCTTAAATGCTCCTAGGGTTTTTTGGTGGAATTCTTTAGACTTTTGAAATCATTTAAATAAAACCTAATTCAACGCAAAGTGGATAAGTATTTATTCACAATCCGCTGATGGAACCTAAATTTAAGCACTCGCAGGGCTCCGCTAACTGTGTGACGGAGCCACCGGTCTCATCTTCCACGTTGGTTCGTATTTGTGTAGTGTGTAGACCGATTTCGTGAGTGGCTGCAGGCTCTGTCCCCAACCGTTGTAGGTGCAAGACATGGCTGTAGCCGGGAAGAGTCCGATAGCCGAGATGTTGTGACGAGCATTAACCCCATCATAGCATTATTGAGTGTTTGCGAAAAGGCGATGTTAAGTGATAAACGTTGTGATTCGAAAATGGCCTTAGAAAAGGATTTAAGACTGGATTCAGGAATAAACACCAGTTCTCGGCCACCATCCAAGTATGCGCAAATCCCAGATGGTCAACAATAAACGGCAGCAGGAGTGCATACCTAATGAGTGCATGCACAGAGTACTGTGTGAGTGCAGCCATTCGTTCACTACAGAGGGGGTGCATGAATTACAGAACTGAGCATCCAACTCAATAGCAAGGAATTCCGTCAAAGTCTTTGAAGTAGACATAAGAGGTTTTTCTTGACAAACGAATACTTTAATTTAGATCAAAAAGACAAAGCCCGAAATGGTAGGATAAGGAAGGAGAGAGGCAATATAAACTCCCAATAGTGACGTCATAGACAGCTACGGAACTCATGGGGAAAGTACCTAACATCCGTATATAACCTAGGGGGCACAAACACCATCGCTAACGAGGAAGCCTTACTTAAACTGAGGAAACCGCAAAGCGCTATCGAAAGGAAACTGACAGTTGCAACATGAACAAACGGAAAGCAGGCAGAGTGAATGAGAGAACCTACTCGAGTTAATAATAATAGATTCGAAATGAAGAAAAAGAAATAGGCTTCGGCAACATGTGTTATGCGAAGGAAGGAAAAGAGACAGTCGCTAGGGGAAACAAATTTAATTTCAAGGGAAGGCAAGCCTAGTAGGGGATGGTAGAAAGTTAATTTGGCGAATGAACCTAAGACGTTTGCAACGGTCAAGTTGACACAGCTCTCACAGGAGCGGGTTAATTGAAGGGGTATGGAAGAAGTCTTTGCGCTGCAGGGGTTATTGTACTGAGGATAATGATAATGATGATTAGAGAGTGACGATGAAAGATTTAGGGACGCGAAAGTATACATCAACTAATTGGGCTGAGAAAACCTGGAAAGGGGACGGGATGCGGATGATGGCGTTGAGCGTTCCCGCCTTCTACAACATCCCGAACAAAGCCATGGTCTTAGGAGAGTCAGCTGAGATGCTTTTGTCAATAAAATAAACGCGAAGGTAGAGTTAACACAAGGTTTCCTCTCCTCGCTTCTCAAAGCACACAGAAGATTAGAGAAATAAAAGAGTACATCGCACTGGTGCGCGTGAATGCAAGAGTTAGTTCTGCGTATGTTTTCCTGAATACCAATAGAGTTTTTAGCTTTCGATAAGAGGGCGAGAATGAAACCTGAAGAAGAAAGTGTAAACGGACGCCGTGCAAACGTAAAAAAAAGCGCAAAATAATTGATGGCTGTCATGACAGCGTATAAGGTTGATGCGAGAATTTTGATCAGACACCGTTTCGCCGTCCAAGCTCAGAAAAAAAAAAAAAGAAACGTGGACAGACTGACAGCTAGAAATAATGCGCTGATCACGGCTTATGCTTTCATCAGAGCCTATGCTGTCAGAGCATGTCATGCCTTCGTAAATTATACGCAGCAAAAAAATGCGGAAGACGAGTTCATCTGGAAATGCTCGAAGGTAGCAGGAAGCGAGCGGGCTTCTAAAATGAAGTAAATACGTGAGCACTCCTCTTACTTCCACATCCTAGACATTGAGGAGGTAAAAAAAAAATAGGTCTATGCTCGGCAGCAAGCATTTAAAAAAAAAAAATTACAAGGGTTCAGCGCTGCTGAACCAAATATTGAGCGAAAGCATTAACTGCGGGTGTCCGAGCGTTCTTCTTCTTCCTCTGCCCACATATAAAGCCCCTATTTAACCAAGCCGTATGAACATGCCTTATTGGGCTCTAGGAGTAACGTAAATGCCAGGGTCCTGGCTGGCTGATTCTGACATAACCGTCCCATGCGAAACGAGAGACCCAAGTTGGCAGCTCCTGCCAGCTTGGGGTCGTCTACGGGGGTCGTCTAAAGGTCAAAGTTCAATGGTGGTCACCACCGTTCCATGCTCAAGGCTGAAACTGCGAGCAGTATTGCTTTCGCAATAAAAAATATGAAGCGCCAGAGGGGAATGCCATCAACAGGAGCGCCGGGTTCACTCGAGAGGTGCAGTTCAGTTAGTCAAACATTACGGACTGGTGTTTCCCGAAGTGTAGATTGCGAATCTCGAGATGAAAGTTTAGAAAATATTCTGCGCTATACTGAGTTTGCAGCTTCCCCATGTCAAGAGTTCAGTTCATGGACTTCAGAAAAATGCCTTCTCGGAATCTACTTCCCGTGACTTTATAAACGTTCTGCACAACAAGGAAAGGCCTGACTGCAAAACGCTTCTCAAGAAATCAATCGTGTTAAAGAAGGGCGTTAAACAGTTACACCTGCCATCCATTAGTTTGTGGGAAAGTTTTTGGATACTGGAGCATTTTTTATTGTCGCATGTGTTTAATGACTATAAAACCTCATTCGCATGAAGACAAGTGTTTTTATGTACTTCTCTTCCTGTGGAT